>NW_019397118.1:60176-125194 GCF_000591075.1 Eurytemora carolleeae
TTTTTTTCGATTTTTTTTGTTTTTTGATGAGTCAAATTTTAGAAAAAGGTGAAGTACAGTACAGTACAGAGTACACAGTAAAACCCCCCCCTAATTTAACAGCGTATCCTCTTCAATCTATAAAATCACATATTTTCATGATTAAAAACAAACAAAAACAACCTTAAGGTTTGGTTCTGCCGTTTCCGTGTTTTTTAAGGACGGGAAAAAGATCACAAAAAATATTTGTCGGGCTTGTCAGATTTAAAGGTGGAAATTATTTGTTAATTTTATTGACGAATTAAGAAGCAATTGTCAAAACAGAAACCACCTTGAAGAAATAAACTTTAAAACAAGAAAACTACTTGACCTTAGGATAAATATGCTCTACAGCTGCCTGTACATTAGCTACACTGGGAGCTGTTACAGTGATACTTCCAGTAGAGAAGATCTTTAGTGTTGCTTTAGGCTGCTTTAACTATATTAAACACATTTAACATTTATAAATTTTATAAGTAAGGTGAGCAGTTCCATGTTATAGTAACCCAAAGACGGTAGAAAAGTAAAAGATATGCATTAGGAATTAATTCGAATAGTGTGTACGCTCTGTACACTTTTAGATGACGTCATTGGCTGCAAATGGTTGGAAAATAACGACACGGTTATAAACTTCTAAATTTGTTTTGCTCGGTTATAGGATAGGATGCTCTCCTGTTAAAATAAAGCTAAAATTGTGATTTTGTTACGCATCTCATTTGTATGAAAAATACCACATATTTTGAACCAAAATTTGTTAGAATGTGATTAAGTATAGTTTTGTTATAGTCTAAAGAAGAATTTTAGGCCAGTAACGTGAGCAAAGCCCGAAAAAACCTTGGTTTTAAGTAGCCAAATTTTTTAAACCAATTACATTGCAATCTGTTTTAAGATAAAGTTTATCTAAAAAGATAATAACGGCAAATTATGTAAAAAAAACGCAAGTTTTTGGTGATGGAAATGCTTAAAAAGTCCTGAAATCTTTTTAAATTATAGAAAAGACGACATTCTATGGCTTCGTATGGAACCCAATTGAGGCGTCTGGTTTTGCGTATAAATCACAATGCCTACTCTTAATATCACAAAGCTCCTTGTGATAACCTAGTCCCCAATCCTCTTAAATTATAATTTCTGACGTTTGATAAAATTTCCAACCTTGATTCTTGAGTACGAACAATTTGGTAAACTGATTAAAATAAAACATATACGTTTCAGAGATCAGAACTTGTGGGTGGATATAATCATTAATTAATCTTTAACGCTTGATCTTGATCCAATTAAGGAACTTTTAATTTGAGAATCAATGTTTAGTTCCTAATTTAAAATTATGGTATGACCATCACGGGATATCCTGACATCAGGGTGAAGTGATCACAACTGTTTGCAATACCATTCTATTGTCATAAATTCACCAGTTTAATTTTTGAACGAATACGGCGTGATAATAAAATTATATTGCAGCTAACCGTCGCTCTTCAAGGTGCAATTTTTCTTTACAAGTAGAATTTCGTAGAATTTTCTGTTTAAATTTTCAACATAGACAAACTCAATAATTGACGTATATCTAGTCTCTGATCTATTTTTGTAATCTTGCCTCGGAACACTAATAAAATATGTTTAATATTTAAAAAAGGTTTAAATGTTGTTTTCCTTATATGTAACTCCAGGATGCAGTTCTGGCTCATAGCTCGCTTCCTGCAATATTACAAAATAAAGATATTTTTATGAGTTTTTAATATTTCAAAAACGGTTTTTTTTATCGTTTCTTAATTTAAAAACATCTGATGCGTGAAACAACTTAGTATTTTTTATTAAGAGTTTATTTAAAAAGCAACAAAATGTAGGGATTAATTTTTTGTAGAATTAATAAATAAATGATCTTCGATAACCATGGGGGGATTATTCAGCAACTATTTTCTTTTTTACCCAAAAACAAGATGTTTCTCTTTTAGAAAAAAAGTTTAATTTCCGAAAATATGATTCTGGTGGAGAAAATGATTTTACAGGGGTGGTGGGAGAATTTTTTAGAGAAAATACATAAATACATACCCCCCCTCTCTCCCGGGGGACGTTTCACTATGATTGTTCTTATTTACCCTGAAAGCCTGTGAGAAAGGTACAATCTTGATTCCAAACGGAAGATTACATGTTCCAAGAACGTTTACTATTCTCCAGTTTTTAATACGAATCTTCTGATACTTTTCATCTAAAACAATTAAGAAGAATTCGAAAAAAGATTTTTTAAATATTGGGATAATTGTTATTCATCAATTTATTACGAAGAGTTTCCTATTGATTCCGGTTTTTTGAAATTTTCGTGGATTTTTATAAAAATTTAGCGTGAATTTGATTAACCGAGTTTATTCAATATTTTGAGATGAGTTTACATTAACAAGACTAGCGAACCAAAATAAGGGTATAGAATCGTTGGAGTCTTAAAAGTAAAATCAGTTGTTTTAACTATTATGATTTCAACGGGTTTTTTATAATGATAAAATTCTTCGGTTCCTAAACGTTGAAGAATTCTGGAAAATTTTCTTGCTGCAATCCGAGCGTCATCCTCTGAAATAAAAAATAATCAAATAAGATTAACGGTATGTTGTAATTTATAGACTCTCCATTAAAAAAAAAATCGGCATGTCCTTTTCACAACGGTACCCTTAAAATGTGTATTTACAAGTGTGAAAAAGAGATACATGTGATTAAGTGTGCTTAATAAATGTTTTTAGTTAGTTATTTAGTTATTAATTATTTTATGTACACAGTACAGTAAAGAAGAGTCAGTACAGTACAGTACAGAGTACACAGTAAAACCTACCTGTGTTAGCACCAGTACAGGTTATCTTTCCTGAACTCCAGATTGAGGCTGTTGTGTAAGGATGCCTTAGCTTCATAGTTACCATTCCATTCTCTCGTCTAAATATTAGAAAATCCATATTTTTGATCACTTAATCCAGTGCTTTCAATTTTTATGTGGATCCGGATCATCGATCCAGACTCGGATCCAGGTCATGAACATAATGAACATGTCTTAAAGATAAACTGATTTTAAAAAATTAAAATTTTTAATTTTTTTCTTGTTTTATGCTTAAACATAATGAACTTTTCAGAAAAAAGAGATATTTTAATAATCTTTTTTTTCAGCAGTTCAGATTTTGGTTTGAAGAGCAAACGATTTTTTGTATGCAGTTTTTGGTTGATATTTTTCCCCTTGGATCCGGATCCTTAGCACTGCTTTGATCACTTTTATTATTAAACTTAACAAATTAGTTTACATTCCTGAAATGAAGCAGTTTATAGTTTATACAAACAATAAATTTTAAGAGACCTTTTAATTAATCAGTGGCATATTCAATTCACAATGGTACCCTTTAAAGTTTAAACCTCTAGCAGTTTAACAATAAATGAAGATTTTCTTGTTTTTCCATCTTAAAACATGTTTGATTCTGACAACTTCTTACATGGTCTTTTTATCATATATAAAAAGTTCTAATTTAGAGAAGCTCCAACTGATGATAATCAATTTTCCAAGAAAACGAGGATATCTTATTCATCTTTAGTCATCAGACAAAGGGTGACGTTGTGAATCGGGTTACTTGAAATTTCGCTTACAGTCCCTTTAAACAGCGATTTTTATAGCTTCATCTGTTCCATAATCACCTGTATTCTACGTTAGACCCTGTGAGAGCTATTTCTTTAAGGTTGAGATGACAGCGAACAGAGAATGAACAGACAACGTTGTTGATAAATATATCCATCTCAGGGGGTTCATCTTCTATAAAGTATTCAGTATTAAAAATGGGATCTTCAATGGACCAGACCACCGCCAAGTGAAAGGGCCATAACACATGATATCCCTGGCCCGTACCAGTTTATGCGTTAATCTATAATGCCAATGCCAATGCCAACGCCAACGCCAACGCCAACGCCAACGCCAACGCCAACGCCAACGCCAACGCCAACTCCATTCACGTAGCTAGGGATTTCCCATTGACTCCATATTCTAACCGGGGTGCGCCATCATAGTGACAAAGAGAGGGGGGGGGGTATTCTTTCGCAAACAGATTTTATTTCTTTTTGTTAATAATTTATGTCCTATGATTTAAAAATACCTTTAGGTGTGATTTCCTCCGTTTCCTCCTGTTAATCAAAAGAAAATTTTAAAAACGCCCTCAATAGTCAATAGACAAAGTGAAACAATGAAAGAACAAGTATTTTAAATTTTAAAAATATTTGTTTTTAAAATCTTTTCCTTGATTTCTAGCTTAGAAGGTTCCCCACCATTTACTGTGCTCACTCCTGAAAATAAAAATGTTAAATCAATTTTTTAATTTTTAAAAACTCAATCAAAAGGGGATAGTGAAACCACAATCTAATGGGGATAGTGAAAACACAATTTAAAGGGGATAGTGAAACCACAATCTAAAAGGGGATAGTGAAACCACAATCTAAAAGGGGATAATGAAACCACAATATAAAAGGGGATAGTGTGAAACCACATTCTAAAAGGGAATAGTGAAACCACAATATAAAAGGGGATAGTGAAACCACAATTTAAAAGGAGGATAGTGAAACCACAATCTAAAAGGGGATAGTGAAACCACAATCTAAAAGGGGATAGTGAAACCACAATCTAAAAGGGAATAGTGAAACCACAATATAAAAGAGGATAGTGTGAAACCACAATCTAAAAGGAGATAGTGAAACCACAATCTAAACGGGGATAGTGTGAAACCACAATCTAAAAGGGGATAGTGTGAAACCACAATCTAAAAGGGGATAGTGAAACCACAATCTAAACGGGGATAGTGTGAAACCACAATCTAAAAGGGGATAGTGTGAAACCACAATCTAAAGGGGGTAGTGAAACCACGAGACTGCCTATTGGGCGCCTTGCACCACTGTACAATTTACGAAGCAAAAGTTCAAACATTTATTTTAAATAAATCAAAAATGTGAACGAATTATAATTTTGAGTTTACACTCAAGAAGAGAAATTCAAGGTTTGATTCCAGTTCGCATATTTTTCTCTACATCTTATGATATCTTATATTAGTGCTTGGTTTCGATAAAAATATATGGAAACTAAACAAGTGTGGCGAACTGTTCATTTTAATTGATGACAAACAATTGCTCTATGGGTAAAAAAATTAGAAATTGTCGAGTTTTTTTAACTAAAAATCGTTTCTCTAAAATAGCAAATAAAATAAAAAAAATTAGGGGTATATTCTTTTTAAAATAGACAAATAAACCCATAAGTTCTCATTGTGGGTCTCCTTATTATTTTGGAGACCACTTTACCTTGAGAACCATTGTAAGATGAAGTATTGGCAGTAGCTGAACCATTTGAATTTCCTCTGACAAGATGCAATACCCCAGGACCCCCTTGGAGCCCCTGAATAGGTCCCCCTTGGAGCACAGAACCCCTCTGAAGCCCCTGAATAGATCCGTGAATCCCAGCACCCCCTGAATGGAGTTGAATGGAATGTGAGGATGGTTGGGTTGAGTTTGATGGGATGAGAGGAGGGATGACTGATGAATGAATAGATGAGTAAGGTTGGCTGTACACCTGGCCCGGTAGAATATGGCCTAAAAACGCAGGAACATTGAAAAAAAAACTGATTCAGTTGAAATCTTTTGTTTATTGCTCTTAAATAAAAAATTAGAAGAGAATGAGTAACTGATATGGGTAGACATAAAATATGTATCCTCTCCCTCTATTATCATCTTATTCCTTAATAAATTAAAAGCAGTTTTGCACAAGAAGTTGAAAACCAAAACTCCTGGTTATGGGGAATTAATTGTGGTAGAAAATATACATTTTCAATGAGTGAGAAATGGTATGAATACAACAAAAAAAGTGAGAAATGGTATAAAAAATACAAAAAAATGAGAAATGGCATCAATAATACAAAAAAGGTCCAGTCTCATTCCAATTTCTCTGGGGAAGGAGAAGTATTTAAGCATTTAAAAATAAAGATCTTATTTTCCAGTGTCCCTCCATGCAAATATAACAATGCTCGATTTACAAAGGTACCGTTGACGGCTTTGTCTGATCAAGTATGAATTAAAATGTTTTTGTATCTTTACTGTTTATTTTTATGAACATTGTCATTGTTTTCGTAAGTGACTTGCGCATTTCTTGCTAATAAGAAGCATTAGAGAAATTGTCAGAATTATTCACTTTCACAAAAACGACGGTATCTTTCACAAATTTAGATATCAAAGGTCCCTTAGTGAATCGAATATTGCCATTTTTGCAAGAAGGGTAAATTTTAATTACGCCTTCCCCACTTTACAAGCAAGTGTAATTTTCGCTGTTCCTGAAGTTGGCACGGTATTGTTAGTTCTAGGCAGGGACAGATCCGTCGCAATTCCTATAGAATGTCCTAAAAAGAATATTTTTATCGTTTGAAAATTTCCTTTAAAAAGGCTTTTATCAATTGGTAATTCTCAACAACAAAACATTACTAATTGGTAAAACAGGTTATATGAAAAAAAATATCTTTAATTTACTTAAAAACTTTAAATGGTAAATTTCCTGAAGAAAATTAAAGAGCATGCAACTCGTTATTGAACACTGTATAATAAATTCAGTACGTTAGCAAAAATATAAGTTCCTTCAGTTCAATATTTGGTAATTTCCTAGAGAATGATTTTTGGCCCCCCCCCCCCCGCCCCCCCCATCCTATCAATTTTGTACATGGATCTTAAATGTAAGACATGTAGCCGCAGCGCTCGGCCCCCTAGCCTGTCCCAGCCGCAGCGCTCGGCCCAGAACGTGTCTTAACCGAACCTAACCCTAAATAAATAATAATTTAATTGAAAATTGTTTTAAAAGTGGTCATGTACAAAAATTTTGATAGGAGGGGGGTCCAAAAATCGTTCTCTAGGACGGACCCCAATATTTTTTATCTCAACTCTCACAAAAATCACATTTAAAAATACCTATTTAACCAGCAAAATCTTACCTTGAGTGCCTCCATTTATTGGCCTCCGTGGGCCTCCGGCCGGTGGGATTCCTAAATATATGGTAATTATCAATCAGTCTTCCAATTTTTACACGTAAAATAATTTAAAAAACATGAATGAAATTTTCTGTAAAACAGGTTGTCTAGCAAAAACCCCAAAGAAAAATTTGCCAGAGTCTAATAAAAAATAAAAAATTAGGTTTAAGAACTAACTAACCTGTTAAATTGATAACTCTATTCTGATACATTTTAATCTAAAAATATAAACGCCAATTAGCCCCTCGTCCAACGTAGGAGGGTTCTAGAAAATGTCATAACTTGATCAATAATCAAATCATGAATTTGACTGCTTACGAATAACAAGATTCTGAAGATTGAAGGAAAAAAATTGGACAACTTTGCATGTTTATTAAATTTTCCCTTTAGAAACTTTTCCCAATTCAGCGAATAAAACCCTACTAACACTGTTTCTGAGAATAAAATGGATTTCTACGGAGGGGGCGGGGGACTTATTAAAGTAAATATTCACAGATATTTGTGGTCCGTCCTAGTGAACGATTTTTGGACCCCCCCCCCACCCCCTCCTATCTATTTTGTACAAGACGAAATAAAGATTAGTATTTATTTATTATTATTTAGTGTTAGGTTAGGTTAAGACACTTTCTGGGCCGAGCGCTGCGGCTAGGACAGACTAGGGGGCCGAGCGCTGCGGCCACGGATTAGGTTAGTTAAGACACTTCCTGGGTCGAGCGCTGCGGCTAAGACAGGCTAGGGGCCGAGCGCTGCGGCCACATGGTCAATTATATCCATGTCTAACATAAAAGATCCATGTACAAAATGGATAGGAGGGGGGGGGGAGCCTGGGGGGGACAAGGAGTCCGAATATCGTTCTCTAGGAATATACCGATATTTCATTATTATCTTTAACCCTATTCATGTATTGAGGCGGCTTGGGCTTAAAGTAATAAGTATTCTTTCGGAGAATAGTACCAAGTTCCTACTCCCCATGGCCGTTTTAGCCTATATGGTTCCGTAATAAAAACACTAAAATTTCAATACTTTAAACTTCTAAATGTAAAGAAGAAGCTTTAGCTCAGGGAAGGATCAGATAAAATCAGTGCACGCCGGGAACGTAGTTCCAAAATTTTTGTTTGGCGAAATTCCTCTATATTCAAAGTCTAACACATACCTAGAGGTAAATTAAATAATTAGATATGTTTTAAGCAATTCGATTAGAATACAAATGAATACCTACGAAATACAACCGATTTTAATTATACAATTAATAGACTTACTTTTCAGATCATTCAAATCTTTTGTATATTAACTTAATCTTTAAAAATCGAACAGAACGCGAGAAACATCGGTTTCGTGAACCATGAAAACTATTCTTTGTTAAGAACTTACGGGGCATTCATTGCATTGGTTTCAAGTCGTCTTTGTATTCGTAATGTCGCCTTTGTAATTATACAGTCGTCTTTATTTTATTGTATTTTCATCAAAATGTTCCAAAATCATCAAAATTATAGATTTTTTCGTACAGGTAATTAAATTTTATTTCAAAGTTTATTTCAATTTTGAATACAATTCGTTTTTGAGTTAATTGATATAAATTTTTTAAAGATAAAATTTCAAAAGTCGTCTTTCTTTCAATTAAAATGTTGTGTGGCATTCACATTGATTTCGTAATAAAATCATGCCGTCTTGTAACTTTTAGCCGTGAGTCAGTGGCGACTGGTGAACGTTTATTAACTCAAGAAAATTGTAGAAAGAGCTAACAGTTAACAGTTTACACAAATCCTAGAATTTAAACACTATGTCATGGTGACCATCATTGAAAAAATGAAGATTTTATAGTTTAGTTGTCCCATTTTAATGTTTATTTTTACCATATGCATCATGTACTGAATCTTTATTGATGTTTTCTGCATTTTACCACAGTGCTGGCCGAACTGGTTTTATGGTGTGCAGCGCTCTGTTCATTTTTACCTGATGTGCCTTGAAGGAAGATCTTATATTTTAGATATTAATTTGGATGTGATTTTTTCGATATTAAGTAGTTTAAGTAGCTCGGCCCAGAAATTGTCCTTCCCTAACCTAACCCTGAAATAATACAAAATAAATATTTTTTTTGTTGAAAATAATTTAAATCTTGGTCATGAACTTAAGTGAAAAGGGGGGGGGGAGGTCCAAAATTCGTTCTCTAGGACAGACCCAAGACAATTTCTGGACCGAGCGCTGTCGTTAGGACAGGCTAGGTGGCTGGGCGCTGTGGTCACAAGACCAACTTTATTCATGTGTGTCTTTTTTAAAAGTACCTAAAAATCGATAAAAATGATCTACACAATTGATATGAGGGGAGGGGATCCATAAATCATATAATAGGAAATTACCATTCGGGTTAGGTAAGGCTAGGACACTTCCTGGGCCGAGCGCTGCGGCTAGAACATGCTAGGGTGCAAGCGCTGCGGCTAGGACAGGCTAGGTTGCCGGGTGCTGCGGCCACACAACCAACTTTATCCAGCCAGGGGGTCCAAAAATCGTTCTCAAAGAAATTATTCCCTTCCCCACACCACCAGGGGCGTATGAGGGCTTTTGTTTGGGGGGGGGCACAATTTGCGCGCGCCCCCCTCTTAAAATTAATTTAAATCATATTTTGTTCTGCAAAACAATTTGATAAGAAACTGACAAAAAAGTAATAAAAACATTTATTTAAAATTACTGCAGCAGATGATCTTAGAGAGCTTGCTGTTTTAACAAAGCCCCCTCTGTATTCCATAAATATTTAGTTTCAGATATTTAGATTTTAGACTTTTAAATATCATTTTTGAACAAATATCTTCAGATTTCTTAACAAATATCTTATTTATCAGACACAATACCTAACCATCTAGATAAAATTATTTTTTATCAATTTAAAACCAATATTTATTATCTTCAGATCAAATATGTTTGCTTGAGTCATCATGGGTGACCATGATAACACTGGGATGCGGGAAATGAGTCAGGAAAAGAGTGGAATGCGGGAAATAAAGTCTGAAAAAAGCGGAATGCGGGAGATGAGCCAAGAAAAGATCGGAATGCGGGAAATTAAACCTGAAAAGGGTGGAATGCGGGAAATGAATCAGGAAAAAAGCAAAATGCGGGAAACAAATCAAGAAAATATTGGAATACTTGAGTTGGATCTCGAGTTTTTAGATCTTAACTCTTCTCTCCATCCACTAGGAAAACTAATCATCAATATTGGAGATTTAACACATTTCCGAGTTTCATTGGTTAAAATATGTATATGAATAGCTGTTGACAACACATGAGCCAATAGCTAATTTATGGTCAAGGGCGTAGAAATGATTTCTTTTAGGGTGTTGCAAAAATTTCTCAAATCATTAAAATAGTTGACACTTTATATTAGACATGGTTAAACGTTGAATTCGCAGATAATGCAGACAAATCTATACTAGACGCTGTAGTTAAACCACCACCTATACCCCTCCCAGGTAAGAAGGGTGTCATGTTTATATTTTTTTAAGAACAAGTCCCAGTCAACCTTTTTAGAAATTTACCTCACATCCCTTCTCCTTCTTTCATCAGAAATTGTAATGGCTACCCAAATAGATTCTAGTACATTAGTTGGCAACGTTGAATTTGTACTCTCAGTACAGCTGTTTTCTGACGTCACAAGTGTCGACAGTCTTTGTGTCCGACAAAATTATTGATAATAGTGACAATTTTAGACTTTGTGCTTATCTTACAGTGAAATAAGTGAAATTTTATGTGTTCGTTATTTTCTGTTATTAAACTTTTTTATTTAATCTTGGTAAACATGTCAACTAATGAGAGAAAATTTCGTTTTCCTTGTTATATTTAACACTTGTGACGTCATGTATAATTGATCCAGTTCGCTGTGCCGCCTATTGTACTTGGTAATCTATTTGTGGCTACCCATCTTTGCCTGAAGTGCTGAATTAAATTAGCATGACAAATCTGTAAAGGGATTCATGAGATATGATCGAATATTACTACGTTATGATTTAAAGATACATTTTTTTAATTTATTGTATTTATTAATTGTATTTGAATTATATAAATGTGGGAAATAAACTGAAGGTGAATATCTTTGTTATTTCAACTGACCCTTCATCTCCAATTCTCAATGGTACACTTGAAACCTTAACGTCGTTCTTCTAGCTAGTGATCAATTCTGACAATTTCTTCCATTGTTTCTCTCTTACAGAGAACACTATGATATTCTAATTTGGGGGTTAGGATTAGGAGTTTTTAGAATTCTAGTTCATTATTTTCAAAAGTGTGAACAATCCTTTGAAATATTGCAGGGGATTGCCGAGTCTGGATAACTCCTGCAAGATCTCCTGATTGTGAGTTTGGTGATGCTACAGCCATGTTTAAATCTCTTCAACTTAATCCTAACGCAGCTGTTTTTCAGATTCCCTCTTCAGGAACAAAGAAAATAAAACGATTTGATATAAAAACAATGTTAATTCCCAAAATACAAATTCTGTGTTAAATGTTGATCAGAACTTGTGCTTACTTTCACCCTTTAATTAAGTATGAATGAAAAAGCTTATTTTTGTTTGTTTTTTTGTAAATAAAGGCTTTTGGTTTTTTACCTTACCCTAACCCCCTTTATGTGTTCCACCTCAATTACTTATCAAGCATTTTTTTCATGAAAAACTTAAATCAAGTGTTAAAAAACACTAAAAAAAATATTTAATAAAAAATTTTCTCTTGATGTAAAGATAAACCTGGAAAAAAGTTGAACGCAGCCTCTGCACCCTTCATTCCTCATATACCGATCCCATCACAACATCAGGAAAGTTATTCATCTCCCCCCCCCCCCTACACAATTTTGTACATTGTAACTTAAATATAAATTTCAGGATTTCTTCGATTTTTCTTTTTTCATGGTCGATGGTAATTTGCCATGGTGGATTTTTCAAATAATCATTATTTAAGCAAAAAAAAATTGCTCAACTATAAGAATTACCTAAGGTTCAGTCGTATTGACGATTTTTGGACACAAACAAGTCAAATATACAAATATAATCTTATCTTTTTAATAAAAGTTTAAAAAAGGTTAGATGATGAATTTGATTTTTTTCAGCACGCCCAAACCATTCACATCAATAATCTAACAACAAACCTAAATTATGTTCTCAATTCAGATAATCAGGTACTTCTTACTCATACAGAACAATTAATCTAATATAATATTAAAACTCAAATTTTGGTTCAAAATCAAGAAAAATTTGCTTTGACTATTAAATTATACAAAGATAAACGAAATATTACCGAAAATACGTGGATGCCTCAATAAATGTTCTCGTTGACGCCGTTTTAGTTTTTTTTATGTAAGTAGGCCCAATATTCGAAAATGTGCTCGGTCTCCTTTCCAAAGATCTACAAAATAAAAATCTTAAATTGATTTTGTTTTATACGTTTTACACAACAAATTTGAATAAATGTCGAAGTTTTCAATGATAGAATTAAGGATTTTTCAAAATAAATGACGCATGGTCTTAGGAAAGGGACCGAGTACATTTTAAAGGATAAAACGGCATATTAGAGCAAAATGTTATAACGACGATCCACCAATTTATGGGCATTGCACTGAATAGTAACACTTTTTAGCGCATTAAAACGAAGTTTAGCGGGTTAAAAAGCAATAAATATGTTCGGAAATGGGACCGAGCACATTTTCCAATTTTAGGCCTAGTTTCAAAGATTAAAACGACATTTTAGAGGGAAATGTTCCATCGATAACCCCCCCCTTAGGGTGCCGATGAAAAAAAATCCCAAATGTGCGACACAATTTTTAGGAAGCAATATGGTTAAACTAGCTCAAATACGAAATTTTAGCATTTCAAAATAATTTTCCAAAATGGCCCGCCCATTTTACTGTTTCCCCGCCATTTTTGGCCTTTTTTAACCTTTTTTAATCATTCTTGGCTAAATAGGGTGAACTCAGTCAATGTTCAGGGATTTAAAGAGTGATACCATTTTGGAAATCCTTTATCTTAGTTTAAACGATATTTGACAATTTTTTTCGATTTTTTTTGTTTTTTGATGAGTCAAATTTTAGAAAAAGGTGAAAAATCGCGACTTTTTTACACCTTTTGTCAGCACCCTCGGGGAGTGGTGAAAGTAATTTTTTTATCAAACTTAACACAATACTATTTGAAAATATTATAACAGTTCAGAAATGGCCTAAAAATGTTTTATTGACAAGTTTAGAGGGAAATGTGTAAGATATTTTATGAAAAACAATTTTTATATAAGTTCCATCATTTGAATTGCGGGTTTACAGGATCCTTTAAAAAATAAATATATGGAAGGTAAAAGTAATTATAATCTAAAATCATTATAAATCAATGCAAGCTACATTTGATACAATGTTTGTAAATAAAAAGATTATCAGAATATATTCATTTTGTCCATTCTCACCATGAAACACAAGACAAATGCATTTTAAGAGGAGTATTGTGACATAAACCAGTCAACTCCCACCTTACTTCTTTAAAAACCCAGTTCCTTGCCCCCATCCCCCATTTTTGGGGAATGTACCTACTACCTACTTGGAGTAATTTTTAACACAATACTACGATGTTGAATAGGCAAAAAAGCCTAAATATATTTTTTCCAGTACAATTGCTGAACGATTTTCTAATGTTAATTTCATAGAAATATCATTAAAAGATTACTGAACAATATCTTTAAAAAAAATTATCAAATGATAATCAAAAATCAAGAAATGGAAAATCTTAAGTTACCAATGTTATAGAGTGTGAAGATGCCTCTAAATAGCATGGAGAGTGGGACTGGACAGGCTATGCCGATACCGTTTACAGTATCCGGTTCATACCCCGGATACATTCATCCTTTCCAACAATCCCAGGTACAGAATCTCCAGTTGTTATTCCTAATAAATTCATCCTTTCCAGCAGTCCCAGGTACAGTATCCAGTTCATATCCAGGACACATTCATCCTTTCCAGCAATCTTAGGTACGGTATTCGGTTCATATCCCAGATACATTCATCCTTTCCAGCAATCCTTGGTTCAGATCCAGGATACATTCATCCTTTCCAACAATCTCACTTACAGTTTCCGGTTCTTATTCCAGATACATTTATCCTGTTCAACAGTCCCAGGTACAGTATCTGTTCCTATCCTGGATACATTCATTCTTTCCAGCAATCCCAGGTATAGCATACGGTTCATATTTCAGAATACATTAATCCTGAAATATTTTATTATTCCCTGGAAGACAATATTCAAACAAGCATGGTTTAAAAGCTTTACTTTTCAGGGATATAAAGCTGCCGGGTATCAGTCTCCAGTTGTTGTCTGTCAAGACATAACTCAACAACAGCAGGTTAGATCTTGTCTCATAGTTATTTTTTGTTTTCAGGAACTATCGTAGTAATGATAAGTAACCCTCCATCTATATAGAGGCTATTTTTGTTTCACATCAGTATTCCAAAAACCTTATTTCTGGCTGAATTCTGACAATATCTCTCTTGCTTTCCAAAAGCAAGAAACATGCAAGTTACTTTTCCAGAGGAACGGCAAATGTAAAAAAATCTGTTTCGAAAACAAAAACATGTTAATCAGACATGACCACCCTACCAACGCATGGTCATTAAATTCGTTCAAAGTTCTCAAATTTTCAGTAATGCATTTTTAATTTTTGTATCTTCCATGCTGACTAACAGATTTGGTTGATGCCATCTTAAATATGATTTACATATGTAAGCAGTAAGAACCTAGGAAAACTATGTTCTCTCATGTGATCTTTTTAAGCAGCACGAAAGTTTTATTTTTTAAATTAAAAGCATAAATAAAATTTTTAATTTTTCAAAACTTTTTTTCTTTCCATGTTTTTATTTAGTTTTATTTAGTTTTTTCGCCCAGTGTTTGATAAAAGAGACCAAACAGTAGATTTTAAGGTAAGTAAGGAAAATGCCTTTCACTCTTTGAGGAATACAACTTGATCTTGGGTCATCTAAATAATGCCTTTCACGCTTTAAAGAATACAGCTTTGTCTTGGGTCTAAATAATGCCTTTCATGCTTTAAAGAATACAGCTTGGTCTTGGGTCATCTAAATAATGTCTTTCAATCTTGGGTCGTCTTAATAAATTCTTTCACTCTTTGAGGCATACAACTTGGTCTTGGGTCGTCTTAAGTAATGCCTTTTAAGGAATACAACTTGGTCTTGACGGGTTTGCTAGCCAGAGTCCGGCACTTCTATGCTTTTGTAAAGTCCCATGGGTCAGGGTACTGGATTGAACAGGATTTGGGCCAAGTCCCATAATGTCTGATGGCGGTCTGAGGATTCCTCATTTGGGATCTGCCTCGATCATTTCTTAAATTAAAAAATGATAATGATAATAATAATTTCAGGCATGTGAAGCAGATCTTGCCTTTGGTTCTCATCCTCCAGTAGTTTCAGGCAACCCATACATTTGATGGTTTAAACAGATTCAGGAGTGTTTATTAGTTCTGAGATTCATATTTCACCCTTTCAAATCATTTTCTTTCCACAAAGTCACAGCTGGGACAAATGGAAAAATTACACTCTTGTGCAGAATATCATTATTCAAATAATTTTTAATGTTAGAATTTAAGGAATTAAAATGAAGATAAACTTTGGAAAGATTTTAATAATCTAAAGGAAGGAAGCCAAAACTTGACTTTCAGATCACTGACATAATGTTAAAAGATTACCAAAACATAATCAAATGATAAACAAATGATTTCCCAAAAATAAATGATAGATCACTGCAAGTTGATGGAACATGGGTTAGCATTGGGTGAGAAAAATTCAAATAAGACACTACTCTCTGTGGTTTGTTTAGTGAAAAGAGTATTATCATTATTATTTTAATATCCTTAATCTAGCTTTCTTCTTCTTTTTCCTTACTCTTTAAGCAGAGAGGATATTAGAATTTATGGTTGAATTTAGTGAAAGGAAAACTGTATGATGATGATGATGTGAACGAGACTCCAGCACCAGTAATTA
The DNA here is from genome assembly GCF_000591075.1 of Eurytemora carolleeae. NCBI lineage: Eukaryota > Metazoa > Arthropoda > Copepoda > Calanoida > Temoridae > Eurytemora > Eurytemora carolleeae. The sequence goes on from NW_019397118.1 coordinate 76,203, forward strand.
AAACTTCCTCCAACTTCACCGCCATCAGCTCCCAAGAGTCAGGGAAAAAGGATCAGGGTCCTGATACATCTGCTCAGAGTGCCCAGAAGTCCTCAGTAAATATAAATGCACAGGTGATTTATTAGATACTGAGATACTGATTGTTCGGAGCTGGACTCTCCGAGTTCTTACCACCTAAAACTTCTAAGGGTTAAAACCATTATTTTTAAAAATAAAAATGAAAAAAGAAGTTACAGATAAAAATATACTTAACAAAATACTTTTAACAATGTTAGATGTTAATATTTTAGAAATGTCATATTGCCCATTGTGGGCTTTTTTATGTCGAAGGAAAACCGTTCCTTATGTAACTGAACAATAGTATTCACTAGTTTTGTTACATGAAACCCTGACAAAGAACTATTTTTTTTGATTTATGGATTTCTTGTTTAGTCTGAGCAAAATTTAATCTACTCCTCAGTTCCTGTGTCTGTCTTATCCAGACCTACCCCTACCCAACCCTATCATCTTCAGCCAACCAACCAACCTTATCCTCAGCCAACTAATCAACCCTATCCTCCTCAGCTAATCAGTCAGCCCTATACTCAGGCTAGTCAGCCTTATCCTTCCCAACTGGTTAATCTGTCCTATCCTACCTCTACCTATCCTTCCATACCTCAGGGTAAACAATCCTTTAACCCTTCTATCAACTCTTTCCCGTCCCAGAGCCAGTCTACTACCTCCTACACTCCGCAGGCTCCCACACAATCCTCCTACTCCCCCCAGACACCCATACACTCGTATTCCATTCAGCAATCAACTAACCCTGCCTTCCAGTCTGGAAGCCTGCCAATTAGTGCAGCTGTGCACACACCCCAGCGAACACAACCAATTCAAAGTTATCCGCCCAACCAAGGATACTCAGTTGCTCAAGCCAGTCCTGGGGGTTTAGCAGTTCAAAACAACTCTAACACAACTGGAATTCAAGGATATCCCACCACAGTTAATAAGTTATATGCTGGTCAACATCCAGCATCTGCACCTCCTGCTCCACAACACACCAATCACCACCAGTCCCAGGCAATGATTTTTAGCATATTTATACAGAATCTGTCTATTCATAATAAAACCATGAAATTATTTTGTTAGCATAGATAATACTTTTTTTAACAACAATCATTACTTATATGAAGATACAAAGCCTGTTTAAGAGAAGACTAAACTGAAAACAGAAAGTATTGAAGTCATATCTGTGAATTTTGAGTCCAAATTTTCAATGTTAATCTCTTTTGGCTGGTATTTCCTTAATTCATTTTATTCTTGTTCTGAAACATCTCAGTAAATGCGCATTTCCTTAGTTCAATGACTAGGTTCTTTTCTAGGCACCTTATGTCAGTCAGCAGGGAGAATATTCTGACGAAGCTCATCTCAGTAGACATGGACACCAGGGCCAAAATGTTCATGCTTCCAGTCATATACAAGGGCCTCACATCCATGTACAACAGGGGCCTCCCAATCATATACAACAGGGTCCTTCTAGCCATGTACAACAGGTGCCCAGTCATGTACAACAGCAGGGTTCTGGAAACAGTAAAATGCTGCAGAGCGGAGTGCAGCAAGGTCCATCAAATAATGCGCAAATGGGTTCTACAAGCCAAATACCACAAGGTAATTTTAGCCAGGCCCAGCAAGGCCAGACAATTCCTCAGCAGCAGGCTAATCAAGGTCAGATCACTGTCCAGCCCAAGTCTGCTAACACTCAGCAGAACTATTCTACTCCCTCTGCACCCACTAGTAGTGAGGCTAGACCTCTTTCTGTCGATCAGAATGTTGCTTCTAGTTCAGGTGGAGAAACAAGGTCGCTCAAACATGATAGCCATGGTGTCCATCTGGTTGATGGACAAGAGCAGAGAAGTAGACCTGCTGTTCCACAACCTGGATCAGAAACTAACAAAGCTGTTCCAGGCTTTTCAGCTTCATCTAACCAAACCCATCAGGCTGACCTACAAGCTGGTAAACCTGCAACTTTGCAGACCCAAACTTCTCAACTTGAACCTGAACCTGTAAAACCTTCTGCAAGCTCTGAGGTTGATTCTGTAGAAGGTGGCGGGCAGAGAGAGGAGGAAGTTGGTGCCCATGTTGGTGGAAGTTGGGCTAGTCTCTTTAAGAACTCTGCTGCACCTGTACAGTCCACTGAGAAACCTACTGCTCGTATTTCTCCTTTCACAGCATCAGAACCATTAGCTCCAGGTACAGTGTAACTTTTTGGTATAATACGGTATTGTACCGTTGTACGGTAATGTAACTTAATGTGTGATACGGTACTACATAATATTGCATAGAATAAGTACAGATTACAACAATTTATTTTAGAACATAATAAGGCTATTCAGTACGGTACGGTACGGTACGGCACGGTAGTCTATGAAATTATCTGTCTTTGACAAATCTGTTCTGTCTACGAAAAGTCTTATCTATGAATTATTCTGTCAATGAAATGTCTTATATCTGAAATGTTCTATCTATGATTTTTTATCTATGAAATGACTTTCATAAAATGTCCCAACACCTATTGTAAACCTCGCATATCACTTATATACTGTTCATAGGTGCTGTATCAGAACCAGCAGAGGCAGGAGACAGGAAATCGAAGGAACTCGGGAAGTAAGTTCTCTCACTCATATTCCTGTCTTCATTCAACATACTAGTTAAAACATTATTCCAATTTTTACAAAATGCATGAATTTGAAAACTTCTTAAAGGGAGTGACCGGCTATGTAAGGTAGTTGAACTGAGTATGCAGTGTTGTAGAATACTTCTTTCGGATTCATTTGAGACATATAAAATGTTTAAAGATCTGTAAATCCTGAGTTGAAGCGCAAATTCGACGTTCAAAACTCTTTACTTTGGGGGTGGGATACGTTTTCAAAATTATAAATTTCTACTACGAAAGTATCTCTTAATTCAATTGAAAATTATAAAATAACGACAACGAAAAATAAAGTAAGAATTATACAGTAATCTAATAAAATGGTTAGGAACATATCTCTAAAAAGAAATTTGTCAATAAATCAATGCTAAAATCGATTATTTCGTTTTCATTATTGTATCGAATTTCTTATTTTCTTTGAATTTATTCGCAGATTTCTTCAAATTCTTTAAATGTCGTCTTTTCAATAATAATTTTAGAAAATATGCAGAAAATCTACAGAAAATCTTTGTGAATAATGAGAAACCAGAATAATGAGAAAATAGACACTAATAATTGAACAAGATTACTTATTTTCGATGATAAGATTAATTTGCTTTTCTCAAAATGTTCCTATACATGACGTCTGTAGTTTATTATGGAACTTTTTACATTTTATGTCGTCGTTATTTAATGATTTAAAAAAACTAATTCCGAAAACGTATCCACCCCCCAAAGTAGGAGTTTTGAACGTCGAATTTGCGCTCAAACTCAGGATTTACAGATCTTTAAAAAGCTAAATATGTCTCAAATAAATGTCTACCTTTTTTCATAATTACCTTTTATTTATTATTTTTTTTACTCGGCCTTGATGAGGTTTATATTTTAGGTTTCTGTTAGACTACAGATTGAGTCACTATGCGCCTGCACTAATGCCCCGTGGATTATCTAACCGATCCAACTGGTGCTTTGTAAATGCCATCCTTCAGGAAAACACAGATTATGTTCCTGTGATCACTCCCACCAACCCCGTTATTTTATGTCCCCTTCCCTTTACGCTCCTATTCCTGTTTTTCAGAGCTGCTTCAAAAATCATGCTTTTATTTTTGGTGTCGTTAAATTTCAAAATGTGTAACAAGCGATTGCTTGAGAATATTTTTACATTTTGGACATAAGCTATTGAAGGCGATATATATTCCGGACGACTGTTCCCGATTCGGTCTTTCAAATTTTTTTTTATTCACCTCTTTGACACCAAATATATATTACGTTTATTTACTGAAAGAACCAACGAGTGGGGGAGGCATGCCGCATCCGATTTTCTTTTTTTTTCAAAAATGACTGTCACTAAATGGATTTGCTTCAGTACCCTGTACCTGTAAGCGCTTCGTTTCAACATGTCTTCCTGCTAAATTTAAAAACGCGTGGGCCTTCCCGTCTTATCTGCAGACCTTATTGTATCGAACGTTAGGTTGTCTTTTGATAAAAGTAATATTATTTTTAAATAACTCTAATCTTGGGCGAACCGCCTGCTTTTCAGAGAGACTCCAGAAACGGAGCTGTCTTGGGCGGATCGCCTAGTTTAAGTCTTCTCCCTAGGGTGACACGGTTCGGTTTGCCCATGGATACGTTTCGGCAGCTAGGAGCGCCGACCCCTATTTCATTGAATGATGAGTTGTCCTTTAATAATAATAATAATCTGTGTGATCTAAAGGCTCTACTGGCTTGTCCTCCATTCTATAACCTGTTTAAGAATATACCCCTCGTCTCCGGTCTTAAATCAGGTATTGAGATAATCAATAGATATTATTTTTTGCCAAGGGTATACAATACATATATTTTATATTCCAGAATAACAGCTGTATATCCATGAATATGAATAATAGGATACAATACATATATTTTATTGGAAATAATTACCCCCACTAGACAAAATAATCAAATCATATGATTGTGCGGTCAGGGACGTGAATTACGATTATGGGGGTCGTGGGATTTGATTTAATATGTGGACTTGTGGGGTCTTAACCTTTGCCCTCTCTTTGCATATTTATAATGTGTATTGTGTCTGGGGTTAAAAAATAATGGGAACATCTGGTTTTCTTTTTTAAAAGATAAATTTGTTTTGCAGAAACGACTCCACATATAAGTAGACTTCATAAATGAATATTAGTTGGAACTAATTCTGCAAGTCTCACTTCTTGTATTGTTGTGATTTAGGGGGTACTAAGTCCTCTTAACCCCCCCCCCCCGCTGTTTTTTTACATCATTAAGCACATTTATTAGATTATGAAATTAATACAGAAGATAGATTTTAATCTAAAGAAATTATTATCTTCCGTTAGCCCTCAAAATCACATACTTTATTTTATTTCTTGTCAATGAATGGATGTCAATTAGATGGTTAGATATTTAAAAATATGCCAGATGTCCCAAACACTAGAACCCATAAAGATCAGCATTTAAATATTGGTTGATTTTGTTTATTTTCCACAATCCTTGATAATACATTATTTCAGGTAAACCCGTGTCTCCGATGCTTGAATGCTTGATTGATTTCATCCATGAGTTCCACCCCCTGGAGACCATATCTAAGCCTCAAAAGAGAGAGAAGGGAAGGAAGAAAGAAGAAATTAGGTTGGTTTCTATTTTTGTCAAGGATCTTTCTTGAACATGAACAGTGCCAACCCCCATCTAATAACTTGTGCTGACAAAAAACAACAATTTCTTATCAAAAGCTAATGAAAGAATTAAATTTATGAGAAAAAATTATCTAAAAAGATAATTATTTGAATACTTCAGTAAAGCCTGGAAACTAGAGCTGAAAAGGTTGTTGTTGAATATTTATAATTAATCCCGATCATTTGAACTCGATATCGACTGTGGGCACTTATAGTTCGTTGATCATTGCTTAATCTCTTGTTATTCCTCCCCTGCAGATCAAAGTTCCCTTCAATCCCTGATTGGGGAACGATTATCAAGTGGTATGTCGATTAAAGATTAAATTAATCTGCAGATTAACAAAAGATCAAGATCAAGAGATCCACACTACATGATTACATCTTAACTTTAATTTAGGATTGGATCAAGTCTTGAACCAAGCTACGTTTACAAGATGCTTTTAAACCTGTCTTCTGACACTTTCAAGGTATCTATATAATTTGTATGTAAAGTAGTAATCTCTGATTGTATTTTTTGTATGTCGATCATAACTCATTAACCCCTTGACCGATTCAGCTCAAATATTGATTGGGAAACTCGAGAGAACCACGGGAATATTCTTAGCTTGGTTTTAAAATTCTAAGTAGCGTGGGGCAACTTTTATAGGGGGAAATCAAGGCAAAGCTAGTTGAGGAAATTATAAAATGTAGATATATTAAGTTAAGCTGACATCTTTTTTAATATCAAAACAATTACGCCCAATGGTAAATAATGAAGTACAAGAGTAAAGCTTGAAAATAATGAAATCAAGACTATTATAAAAGAGCAAATATATTTTATTTGTCTTTCAACCGCTCCTTGATGTTTTTCTAAGTTTTGCCTTTTTGTTGGTACTTCATTATTGTATCCCCATACGCCAATAAAAGCATAATGAGTGGCTTTCCATGCTTTTATTGGCGGGTTTTAATTAATATTTCAAATCAATGAATCAATAAATCTTGACCGTCATGAATAGTCCAATCTAGAATTTCAGCTGGATCATCAGAGCTGAAAACTTTAGAATGAGATATCCTAAATCCCAATTATTTAATCTGAGTATCCAATGGACACACTTTTGGTTTTCTTCTTAAACCGTTCTTTCTTGGATATAGTAGAGAAAAATCAAAAACCGGTTTTTTAAAATTTAGAGAGTCCCTCCCGTTTCTGAATATAATCTTAAATGACGCGCATAATTTCAAATTTATCGGCTTCATAAATGCGACTCTGATTGGTTGAATTTTATACACTTTTCAGGATACAAGTACAAGATTAGGTTAGTCTCGATATTAAGAAAAAGAGAGAATCAAGCGTTTCTCTCAATATTGAGATCAATGCTTGATCTCCTCTTTTACTTAATCTCCAGATTAAATGATGCTTGTTCTACTCTTGTTATTGATCTCCAGATTAATTAACCGATCGGGATTAAGGCTATCCCATTCTAAAGTTTTCAGAACTCAGATGACTTTTATTGAGAAAAAGCAAGCCAACAGACACACAAGATAGAAATAAAATTTTCAGGTTGTTGAGGGAAGGCAAGAAGACGCCGAGGAATTTTTAACTTGTTTACTCAACGGAACATCGGACGAGATGCAGACCCTTATTAAACAAGTTGTACAGGTATACAGGGGTGTATTATTATGACACCACAGNATACTAAGGAGAAGACTAAGTAGGAGATAGGAGTTTAATATTGATAATACTAAGTAGAAGATTAAGTAGGAGATAGGAGTTTAATATTATATATATATAGTATTTATTTTCAAACACTAAATACAAAATAATAATTTATAATTGTTCAGCTTAAAATAAAATACTAAAGAAAATTTATTATGAGCCAATTGAAAATATAATGTTTGATAATTTTGTTTGATCGTTTTTGTCTAAACAAAGTATGCATATTGAAATCTCAACTAATAACACTAAGTAGAAGATAAAGTAGGAGATAGGAGTTTAGTTTGGATAATACTAAGGAGAAGACTAAGTAGGAGATAGGAGTTTAATATTGATAATACTAAGTAGAAGATTAAGTAGGAGATAGGAGTTTACCATAAGTTATGTTAAGGAGAAGAAAGTCAATGAGAAGAAGGATGATGAGGATGAAGGAGAGGGTGATGGGGACTGGAAGGAGGTGGATTCTAGGGGTAAAAGCTGTATCACAAGGTACTTTAATCTCTTGTTCATCTAGAATCTTCAATTATTTAATTTTTGATGTATTTTTTTTTTAAATCTTATTTTCTTATATTTTTTATTTTATAGGGTTGCCTCTAAAACCTTGCACATATATAACTTTTTCTATTATTTTAAGAAATAAGAAATGTTAAACATTTCGCCGAATTTTTTCCAATAAAAATACGAATCGACCTTTTTTGAAATTGTTTGAATCTGGCGAATATTTACGTAAAAATGCACAGATTAGACAGAAGTCCCCGAAAATGTACGTTATTATCACTGAAGGAAAGGAAAGCCACCCTCAATCTGAAATGTAAAATTTAATTATTCTAATTATTAAGTCACTAGTTTTTTCCTGATTTCTATTACATTTAGACGAATCGCGTCTGACACTACTGCTCCAGTCACCCCTATCCAAGCTATGATTTCTAATATATTTAGACGTATTGCATCTGACACTACTGCTCCAGTTACCCCTATCCAAGCTATGATTTCTAATGTATTTAGACGTATTGCATCTGACACTACTGCTCCAGTCACCCCTATACAAGCTATGATTTCTAATATATTTAGACGTATTGCATCTGACACTACTGCTCTAGTCGCCCCTATCCAAGCTATGATTTCTAATGTATTAAGACGTATTGCATCTAACATTTGTTTCCCTTTTACCCCTATCCTAGCTATGATTTCGGTGTTAAGAACTGTAACAATTTCCCTAGTGGCATCTTACCAAAGGTTTGGTTAGGTCCTCTGAGGCGCCGCAGGCTACAATGTGGGCCGATCACCTCGTCTAGGATGGGCTAGGGGCCGAGCGCTGTGTTTCTGACACTAATTTCCCTCTCACCCCTACCCAAGCTATGATTTCTAATGTATTTAGACGTATTGTATCTTACACTAATATCCCTCTCATCCCTATCCATATCCAAGCTATGATTTCTAATATAACTAGACGTATTGCATCTGACACTACTGCTCCAGTCACCCCTATCCAAGTTATGATTTCTAATGTATCTAGACGTATTGCATCTGACACTACTGCTCCAGTTACCCCTATCCAAGCTATGATTTCTAATGTATTTAGACGTATTGCATCTTCCCTCTCATCCCTATCCATATCCAAGCTATGATTTCTAATATAACTAGACGTATTGCATCTGACACTACTGCTCCAGTCACCCCTATCCAAGCTATGATTTCTAATATATTTAGACGTATTGCATCTGACACTACTGCTCCAGTCACCCCTATCTAAGCTATGATTTCTAATGTATTTAGACGTATTGCATCTGACACTACAGCTCCAGTCACCCCTATCCAAGCTATGATTTCTTATGTATTTAGACGTATTGCATCTGAAACTACTGCTCCAGTCACCCCTATCCAAGCTATGATTTCTAATGTATTTAGACGTATTGCGTCTGACACTACTGCTCCAGTCACCCCTATCCAAGCATCATTTTTCTTTTTTATCAGTTATTCTAAAACGAAAAAATTACATTTTTATATCCTTTAAAGGGAGTGACCGGCTATGTAAGGTAGTTGAAGTGAGTATGCAGTGTTGTGGAAAACTACTTCTTTCGGATTCATTTGAGACATATTAGACTTTTTAAAGATCTGTAAATCCTGAGTTTGAGCGCAAATTCGACGTTCCAAACTCCTTTTTTTGGGGGGTGGATACTTAGGACCCGGTTTAGAAAATAAAAATCAATCTGATCATCGAAAATAAGTAATCTTGTTCAATTATTAGTTTCTATTTTGTTTTCCACAACGCATACTCAGCCGGTCACTCCCTTAAAGGAGCTTTAAGTGACCTCTTTGAATGTCAGGTGAGATAAAGTTTTTGACTGACGTTTTTTCAGGCGCTAGTTCAAAATTTTGATTCTGAAGATATTGATGGATACATTTGCCAGAAAACTAAACAGGTATATTTATCTAATAATTTTTTCACCTTTTTGTATTTTGACAACTAATTAAAATTCGTATACGCAATTAGCATTTTTTTTTCCGGATACACAATTAGCAATTACACGCAATTACATTCGCCAGAAAACTGAACAGGTATTTTTATCGAAAAAATTTGCAAATTCCGCGATTATTTAGACGTATTGCATCTGACACTACTGCTCCAGTCACCCCTNAAAATCATTTGGCGGGGGTGTAATTCTGAAAAATATACACCCCTGTTATTATATGAAGTATTCCGAATCAGAGAACATAATCAAAGTTTTTTAGTCTCTTAAATACATTTTTTATTGTAGGTTGTAGAGGCGTCCCGATCTCTGAGCTTAGAAGAGCTTCCTCCTATTCTTATTCTCCACATGAAAAGGTTTATTTCCTGTTTTTACAATTTTTTAGATTTAAAATTTTTTAGTGAGCGAAAGGTAAATGTTCACTTAGATCCTTAAACCCGAGGTATCTGAGGACGACATTTAGGCTTGAAAAACTACTTAACCATTGAAATGGGTCTGTTTACACTACAGTTCAAAATAGCCTTATATACATGTGGACTTTTTCAAAATATTACAAAGAGATTTTTGTCTCCAGGACATGATTGGGTTGTTACGATCAAATCTCGGAATTTTTCTATTGCGAAAGTTTGGTGTTTATATTGATCTACCAGGAGTTGTAATCTGGCAGCACATTCATCCATCTTCGCTTCATTCATACTGAGAAGAGGGTTGACAAGATTCCAGCTGCCTACGGCTTCTTTTTCAAATCTTGAATTGAGTTTATCTTACTATTTCACAGTTTTATGGATCCCACTTAGTTTAAAACTGAAACCAACATTTGTTTACTAATCCCTAAGTTTACTGTATGTACTGTACTAATTCAGGTTTGTTTACGACGGCAGTACAGGTGGTGTACAGAAGGTGATGAAACCCGTGGATTTTTCCGTCGATCTAGAAATCCCTAAGGTACATACAGTTACATTTTGTTGTTTTTTATTCAAAGATTTTATATTGAACCAATATTTTCTAGGGAATGTTTATAGAACTCTTATGAATTAATTTTATTTTCAATTTTTTTAAGAGTGTACTGTCGAATGAGGCGCGACCTAAATACAACACCAAACAGCGACAATATAAACTATTTGCTGTCGTCTACCACACAGGGCGCGAAGCGACCAAAGGTAATTTTTTTTTTAAATAGCCATGTGTATTGTGTACACTGCACTCAAAATAATGGAATGCAAGAAAGACGACCTTAATCAATTAAATGCAGGATGTGGTAATGTTGATCCGCTCTACTGCCCATCCGTCCTATTGCCCATCCGCTATACTGCCCATCCGGCCTACTGCAACATCTGACCTACGACAGCTGTAGGTCGGATGGGCATATAGTGCATCGGACCTACCACAGCTGTTAAAACCACGTGCTTGTAGGTCGGATGGGCAGTAGAGGGGATGGGCGTAGGTCCAAAAATACACCATCGCAGGATGTACAATAAGGAGTGTCAGTTTACACTTTTTTTTGGAAATTCAAAAAAAAGAAAGCGATAGGTGTGTGTATTAATCCTAATGAAAATTTTTTTTAAAATCAGATCTTATTATTCTGGCACAGGAGACGACATTCAAAACTCTTCAATTTACGCGGTTAACAAAAACTGTAATAAGGCTTTGAATATTACATTATTGGAAAAAAAAACTTTTTTTAACAGATTCTCACCTATCTCTTACTTTAAAATTTTTTAATTTTAACATTGACGCATCTTAATGTACAAGCCCTTTCGGCAATCGGCATCGAATTGATTTCATTTAGAATTTTTAAAAATCAAATGTTTTGTTCAGGTCATTATGTGACTGATGTTTATCACACTGGGTATGGAACATGGTTGCATTGCGATGACAGCGCCATTACTGAGACATCGGAGCAATCTGTAATCACTCCGGCTCAAACTTCAACCCCATATATTCTTTTTTACAGGTTGGTTGCTTGGTTGGGTATTTGATTAGCTGATTGCTTGATTCGTTGCTTGGGTGATTGGTCGAGTGGTTGATTGGTTGATGATTTAATTGATTTGATTGATTTGATTGATTTGATTGATTTGATTGATTTGATTGATTTGATTGATTTGATTTGATTGATTGATTTGATTTGATTTGATTTGATTTGATTTGATTTGATTTGATTTGATTTGATTTGATTTGATTTGATTTGATTTGATTTGATTTGATTTGATTTGATTTGATTTGATTTGATTTGATTTGATTTGATTTGATTTGATTTGATTGATTGATTGATTGATTGATTGATTGATTGATCGATTGATCGATTTAGGCGATGTGACACTATGGTGGGCCTGGATAAAACAGCTGACAAGAAATAAAATGTCGAATGAAATTCTGCGCTTAAAGAAAAAATGTTTAGTTCCACTCTAGCATTTATTTTTTCATAATGCTTAAAGGGGTTCTTAATACCTAAAATATTCCATGTTATTTTCATATTTTTCAGTTCAGAGGTCGAATTTAAAGATGGTTCCACTTAAAATTGTATTCATTGTTTCCACATTTGAGCGGCTGCTCAATTGGAACCGGTTTTTGGCGGTTCAGTGACGTGGTTTGAATTCTTAAAATTTGGCCTCAGCTCAAAATATTTATCATTGATGAGCTAAATTACAGTGTTTATTTGCATTTTTTTATTGTTCTTATGTTTAAAACGTTGGCTAATTTTATATTTGTGAGAAATTTAAATATTTCTTTTATTCCAACTTTACTATTAAATTTTCCCGCGGTGTTATGAATATTTGATTCGCAAAATTTATGGACCATCTATTTGTGCTAAAAAATACGTTTTACGCTGAGCTAAAAGTTTTTCTATTTCTGGGACTGAATTGTGACCCAATTCTATAAGAGGTGCTTGAAAACTGCTTAGCATACAAAACATGTCGTGCAGCGGTACCGTTTTCTCGGATATGCCAGTTATATGAATGCAGAGTTGCTTCAAGTTTTGTCTGCAGTCCCTTTAAACTGGTTAGCATACAAAACATGTCGTGCAGTGGTACCGTTTTCTCGGATATGCCAGTTATATGAATGCAGAGTTGTTTCAAGTTTTGTCTGCAGTCCCTTTAAACTGGTTTAACTGGCTACATTTCTATTTTACCATAATATACTGATTTGGTTAGCATGAATAATGGATTTAATAAAATAATGTAATTTAATTAAATAGAAAAGGCAATTTAAAGATTGCCACTTCCTCTTTTGCCACTAATGAATAATTCTGATTAGAAACCTGTGTCCATCGCGATTTTTAAAATTGTGCTATGACCAAATGCGAATTGATAAAATATCATATCTTTTTACATTATTTCTTGAAATATGTTATATTTAATTACATGTCAGGCTCGGGGAAGAATAAAAAAATAGTTTTTTGTTTTACAAATTATTATCACTAGAATCATTAAAATCGCGTGTAAATTTAAATTAAATTCGCGTTTGCAGTCTCAGGCCATCCTTCCCTCGGTACCAGCCATCCCCTTGGTTTCAGCCCATCCTTCCCCCGGTACCAGCCATCCCTAGGCGGCAAGTTCCTACAGAAATTATAATATTTGTTTATTAAACTCTTATTTGTACTTTTGTAAATAAAGTTATTTTTTTGTGAAATTCATTTTAACCTTAATTTTCAAGTTGAAGGGATGCCAGAATAAAGCCGGTACTAGACTCGGTACCCTCTAAACCTTCGTCTGAGAAAAGATTTTTTTTCTTAATGATTATTCTTAAAAGTTGTGTTGATCCTCTTTGTAAAGATTATGTGGAGAAGGTTTTTAAAAAATCTGAAGTTTTATATCAACTCGTTCATTCTGAATATTTGACCCTGACAGAAGACATGCAAAAAACGAAATGATAGCGATCATTGATTGGTCAAAATTTCCTTTTTTCACCAACATTAATGAAATCAAACTTTAACAGTTGAATGAAAGGTTAGACGATTTCTTTTGAGTTTTGAACTCTATGAAGTTGAACCAGAACATGGTGAAATTGTAGCTTTCATTCATAGAAATAGTAAGGAAGTGTTTCCTTTATTCAATCAGAGGAAATGTTTCCTTCAGTCATATAGAGAGGAAATGTTTCCTTCAGTCATATAGAGAGGAAATGTTTCCTTCAGTTATATAGAGAGGATGTGTTTCCTTCATTCATTTAAAGAGGGATGTGTTTCCCTCATTCATTTAGAGAGGATGTTTTTCCTTCAGTCATATGGAGAGGATGTGTTTCCTTCAGTCATATAGAGAGGAAGTGTTTCCTTCAGTCATATAAGAATGTAGAGAGGTAGCGTAAAACCACGATTTTGTACTATTTGGGAAAAGTATTAAGATTATTCAAATAACGATAAATAAGTAAAAAAACATAGAATCGATATCTGAGTCAGACGAGTATAGAAATATATATCACTAATATCTATAGACAACGCTGAATCTTAGTCATCAAAGTCAACCCTGACTTTCAAGTTTTGCAACGTCTTTGTCTTTAGCTTTATACCTCACCAACTCACTTACACATTTATAAAATGCAATATGCTTGTTTCTAGCTTAAGTTATGTTAGCTTACAGGCCTAGCATGGTCGCCCAACTTCGCCATCTGAGCCCTTGCCCTCTTCTCCACACCTTTAAACTTACGCCTCTAACCAGGTGTGGCGTTATTTCTGGGCTAACATTAAATAATTGTAGAAGTTAGAAATTATATTTTTACACTTAAAATATACACTATATGCTGATATATAATGTGAGTACAGAAGTAATCAACTATACATTAAACTCTCATTTTAAGTTGCAAGTCTCAGAATCTTACGTAAACTAAGCTGTAATATTGGTCCCTAATGTTAAAACAATTGATTTTTACTGTCTGTCGCTCAGCAAAACTTGATTGATTCTCAAATATGAGAAATACTTTCACTTAATTTACTGTTTGCTTTTACAGAATTGTGTGCGAATGCCGCAGAAAATTTGCTGTGTAGAGTCTACCGCCATAATCTAACGTTTACCCAGAAATAACGCCACACCTGTATCCCATTTAAATAATCTGGAAGAGGTAATCTGTTCCTGCTGAGACAAGTCTGTTCTGCTTTTAATAATTTCTCTATATATACGAAACTAAGTAACATTTGATGCATGACATAGTGCATGAATTGAAAATGAAAGATTTAAAATTTTGGACATGATATGCATTGGTTGCAGTAAAAATAACTTCCAAAGAAGCATTTAATTTAATAGCATGCATCGTTACATTATTATTATTATTATAATTAGTGTTACTAGGGTTTTCAGTTCAGACACTGTTAATATTTTGGTTACTTTTCACGGTAAAATTTGTTCATCATGTTTTGAAAAGTGTATCTTTGTATGTTACCTATCAGCTATTTCAGTCCGCTGGGCCAAATTGGGTGAAATTTTTGGCAAGAAACCTCCAAATTTATCGAAATAATCTTATGCAAAAATTGTGATTGAAAATCCTAAGTTAGGTGTCGACGTTAGATATATTAATAGATGGGGTAGGTTAACTCCAAGATTATAAAACTGCCATTTTTGTAATGTCTTAAGAAACAGTGCTTTAAAAACTAGCAAAGAGAGTATTTGATTAAAAGAAACTAGAGGATATAAGAACAAGAGACAAAATTAAAGTTTTAGGGCCTCACCTGTAGAAAAGTATGAAAAAAGTTAAAGAGACTGTTAAAAGTGTTTAATCTCTATATGTTTTTTTGCTGTAGAAATGCGTCACTTCTTTCGAGGACTCAAAACTGAAAATGATATGTTTTTATAATTATAAACATCTATATCGAACTTGCACTCGATCGGACAAACCTTTTAAGGGTACAGATGTAAATCGGGCATTGCCATCTTTGCACGGATGGTCACTTGAAATTACGATTACAGTCCCTTTAAATTAAAGTGTAAAACGCCATTTTATTTTATTCATCCATAATCATTCTAGTTAATATATTTGCAATTGCGCTTAAATCCGTATATCGAATTAATTGCATCTTTTTATTTAATACTAGCTGTTACAAATCGAACAAAAAAATGTGATTCAGTTAAAAAAATTAGCCTATAAGCTTCCTAACAAAATCAGCCAATTCAGTCTAGCTGTAGCTAAAATATATACATACATATAGATATATATGAGCAAAGAGCTTTATTATACAGATTTTAATAAGTACAGATAGTGAACTCATCATCTCTTCTATCTGGGTTACATTTAGGATAATTCTTATATTTATCCATCCCATCATAATCCATTCCAATCCAAGGAGGACGAATACTCTAAACAAACAAAACCCGGTTTTAACTTTTTTAGAAGAAATAACAAACTTTTTGTTCAAGATTATGAATAGAAAGTTCATGGGATATGAAAATTTAATAAATATCCCGAACATATTCTGAACATAATTTCAAATTTTGAAATACGTTTGGTTTCTGTATAAAACCGTTATTTTAAAATAGTAAATGAACGAAATTATCAATATTGAGAAAAACGAAATAATTAGAATTTTGACTTTAGTACTTTCTAAAAGTTACACGAGGGAGAGGGTCCATGCGGTCATGAGCCGAGCAATATCCTGTTCGAACCCAGGTAGTTAACAGACCCCTGACCAAACCCCGCGGAATCCTTTTCGAGCACAGCAAAAGACTGCTCAAAAACAAACTTTTATTGATAATTGACTTGCAAAAGAAATAATTTTAAAAATGTAAACGCAGGGGAATAGGTTGTCGTAAATACCTACTCCATAACAGTTTACTCGAGACGTATATATCCAGGTCTACTTGTTACCAATATCAACCAAAACTTATTCTCGGATTCTGAAGGACACACAGCCCAAATCTCTACTCGTATAATTCAATAAGGTCCCAAGCTACCTTTTAGTCTATATTAGACTGAATTGCCATTTATCAAGGCAAGATCTACGCTTGGTATGTTTTAACGAGAACCCAAGCTATATTCGATTCATTTTCCAATTATCAACGCAAGATCTCTGCTCGTATGTTTCAACGAGAACCAAAGCTTTGTTTCAAGCTTAATATGCTTCTGATAACTCAATCAAAAACAAAGTCACAATCAACTGACTTTATTCAATAGCTTAGGTTACAAAGTTAATAGGAATTGATGTAATTCAATTCCTACAATGTTATTGATATCACATGATTAAGGCCATTGTATTACGTATTTATCACACAGTTAAAGTTTAAGGTACATATTAAAAGGATTAAAGAGAATAGATATAACTCAGTTAATCTATCTCTGACCATATTCTATAGCGTAAAATATCCAAATATTATTTTTATTTGACTTTGCTCATGTATAGTTTCTATCAAGTAGGTTTAGGATGAGGAGAACTAGAATTCACCTAGTCTAGGTTCTATCAAGTAGGTTTAGGACCAGGAGTACTAGAATTCACCTGGCCTATAGTTTCTATCAAGTAGGTTCAGGACCAGGAGAACTAGAAATCACCTGGTCTATAGTGTCTATCAAGTATGCATAGGACCAGGAGAACTAGAACTCACCTGGTCTACGGTTTCTATCAAGTAGGTATAGGACCAGGAGTACTAGAACTCACCTGGCCTATAGTTTCTATCAAGTAGGTTTAGGACCAGGAGTACTTTAGAACTCACCTGGTCTTTAGTTTCTATCAAGTACAGGTTAGGATCAGGAGTATTAGAAATCACCTGGTCTATGGTTTCTATCAAGTAGGTTTTAGGACTTGGAGAACTAGAACCTGGGGCAAGCAACCCAAACCAAAATAGGAAGAAAAGCAAGTGAAAAGACATCTTTACCTAGATAAATAGTTGTGAGATCTTCTCAAATAGTAAAACTTTGATACTTTGACAAGTGGGTTATCAAATATCTTCAGAAAGAGGGAAACTATTCATGTAACTATTTTGCAGAAAGTATTTGCATTGAAATTTTGTCTTTGACACAAACTCTGATTTTCTAATCCCTCAATCTTTTAAACCCAATGTCGTACACCTTGATATTTCATGAACTCTTTTAGATCAAATAATCTAAGGTTGAACTATCAAAGGTTGACACCATCAAGTTGCAATGGTGATGGGATTAGAGAATTTGAGTTTGTGGCAAAGACTCAATTCTTTTAGCGCAATAAGGGCTGGAAAAAATAAAAATGGGGTGAAAATAAGGGAAAACTCTATAGAACTATACACATGAACTTTACACATAAAATTTACAATATTAAGATACATACAGGGTTACCCGCAATGGCTGAAACTTTAAAGAAGACCTAAGTCTCTTTAATTTTGAAGATTCTAAAGTTGAATTAAGTTGTCTGCCTAAAAGAAAGTCTTTTTGGGGTATTTCTTCATGATTTGGAAAAGAAAGAAACAAGTTTTCAGCTCCAGGGAATCATGCATATAAGGAATATAAGTCTCAACCTTTGTGAATTGTGTGTAACCCTTATAGATAGAATCACTGAGGTTGAATATTTAAAAAAATAAAGAGGGGGGTCCAGGCGGTAATTGCTAGGAAATTGCCAACATTTTCATGTGCTAAATTTCCCATTAAACTTGGAAATTGAGAGACGATTATAAACTTCAGAGATTGAAAGTCTAATGAGCTTTCCAAAATGTGGTCTACCTTCTTTGGTTCTTTAAAATTGACGGAGATATTAAACATTTGAACAGATTTGTTGATTTTCAATAAACTGGAATTTGGACAAATTTCCTAATAAATCCGTCAATTTTGAAGGAAAAATGGTAGACCACATATGGGAAATCCCGCGACAAGCATTTTTCGGTTTTAAATGTTTTAACTTTAATACTTGGGGGATAATAGTTGACTACCTGGGCAACTATTTAGCTTCACTGTACACTAAAGACGGTTAACTAATATAGAATATAAAGACTTAACTGCCTCATCTTGCAGTTCACACATCAAATATGCAGTACGTTTTCGGAGCACATTTGTTTGGGTAGGTTTTGTATCTTAAATTGTACTTAGTTTACTCAGAATCTTTTGTAAACAATAAAGTATTGCTCTGTTAAAGATTGTTGTAGCACTTCTCTTTGTGAAAATGTTATATTGCTAGAGCAGTGTTTATCTCTATTGTAGCACTTCTCTTTGTGAAAATGTTATATTGCTAGAGCAGTGTTTATCTCTATTGTAGCACTTCTCTTTGTGAAAATGTTATATTGCTAGAGCAGAGTTTATCTCTAGTTTAATGGTAAACAAATGCAAATCTTAAGCAACTAAACTTTTTGTTTAATATATCAAAGATTCCAAATGATTTTAATCTTTTAACCCGTTTAAATGGAATCTCGTGACACTTCATTCAAAAAGATGCACGACCAATTCACAACTCTACTCTTTAAACCAGTATTGATCAATAATGTGGAAGATATAGTCGCTTGTATAGATCAAAAGGTGATTAATTCTGACCATTTCCTCCATTGTTTAAAATACATAAACTCCGCAAACCACTTTACAAAGAAACCACAGTTATAACAATATATTGTGAACCCAAACTAGGGTTCTCCAACGTGTATATAGTATTGTATAGTTATTTGCTCCCAGTCGGAAAAATAAAGCCTAACAATGCAATCTACTCAATCTTAGCTTTTTACTACTTAGTTCATTTCAAGTATAGAGAATAGAATATATATTAGAGGGGAATTTAGAGAATCTCTCGGTATGAATTTTTCAGTCCCTTTCAGCCTGAAAGGGAATTCAAAGTGTACAAATCATGTAAATGTTCACAAATTATATGCAGTAGAGTACATTAATACAGTATGTTCCCTAAACTAACCATTTCAATTTCGATTTTTTTAAAGCTGTTAAATAAACTTCATAATGAATTAGGCAAATAAAAAACATCATTTGATTTATAGTTATAACGGAAAATCATCGTTTGTAAAGTGAAAGGCATAGAGTCTACGTGAAATGATCATTGGTCACTTATGAAACCAGCCTATTTCATAATTTGGTTTTCTTTTAATATTAATTTTAGATTTTCTATAAAATGATATTCCAGGGCCCAAAAGGTTATATTGAAGTATAATCTACCATGATGTGCAATTCTAATTCATTATCTGTATTAATAATATTATTATCTTAACTATTTGTATGTTGACCCAGCCGGGCTAGCCCGGTCAGTTCATTTTTACCTGTTTATAAATAAAGGAGTTGAATATCGTTAATTGATCAGAACGGACGTATACAGAGCCTTGAGTTTTGGCTAGAGATTTAGTTAGAGAGAATCTCATTAGACTTTGAGTTAAGTAATCGTTAGAGAAGTAGCATCTAGATTTGTTACAATATGGCATAAATATGTAAAGTACACCTGCAGTATGGAAACAGTACAACAAAATTGCCGTTTTACACTTTTTTCTAGTTAAATTCCCCTCTTATATATATTCTATTCGCTTTGATTTCAAGTCCACGCTTTTTCCAAGAGAAAATTATGGATATCATACATTCCTGATCAAACATAGCTTTTACAGGTACCATTGTGTTTTGTACATGCCTCACTATAAAGGGAAAAGATCAATTGAAATTAAATGTCTTGTCCCTTTAAGTTTTCTTTATTGTAAACTAAAAAATTATTTTTAGAAACCCTCCACGTACTGTACTATACAGATTGACCTTTGAAAGCATGGATTACACTGTCTCAGATATAAGAGAGTTACATAGATCGATTATCAGCTAAAATATGCGATATTTTGCACAGCATGTTCTATTGTGTACAAGTACTGTGCACGACCAATCAGCAAACATCTTTATTCAGGGATATTTAAGGATCCTTTGGATACGAAACACAAAATCTTCAAAAAAAGACTGAATTCATAAATGTTATGTTTCATGTTTAAAATTGGAGTATTTCTTTAAAAAGTTGTTAAACTTAACCCCTGAATGGGTATTATGTTCAACAAGTGGCCGTGACATGGCACTCTAAAACCTATCGTAAAAACGTGGCATGTCGTGCCAGGTCAACTTAGGCCTACGTAGGATGGTAGCCCAGCCTGTGAAAGGAGATAAGCAGTCTGTGTAGTCTGTGCACGGTCTGTACAATTAGTAAAGAATTAGCGTACATCCTCACTCTATGAAATATAACCTAGTTGGTGGTACTACAAAATTATGTTTACAAAATAATCCCGCATGAACAAAGACGATATAAAAGTCGTCATTTATTTCCCAAAGGAAGACCCTGTACATTATCAAAAAGAGAAAGTAGTAATAACAACACTGATAATCATTTATCACAATCAAATATTTTGTTTATTGAATTTATACCTTCTTGGCTTATAAAGAAGAACTGTATTGTGAATACATCAAGTAAAATTAAATCTCATATTTGATATAATTGAATAATAAAATTCATTCTTTGTTTTAATTGAAGAATTAAAGAGGATGTCACAGAAAGTTTCATTTTTCGTTTAAAGAGCATCAAGGTTTTATCAAATAAGATTGTATACTCTTCCATGGAGCTTGTTTTACCCTGACAAGAAAACATTCCACGCAAATTTGGGGGTTAATTATTTTAGATTTTTTATATCCCTTTTCTTGAATAATTTTTATATGGTTGAAAAATGAATGTTTTGAATCTCTTTTCCAGAACTTACTTTCTCCGAGCTGAAAACTCATTGGTCATTCCACACTCACTGTAGTTAAATGTTGAAAATGCATAGCAGAATTCCTCTCTTTAGGTTAAGATAAAGATTATAACATGAGCATGCATAGTTCTGGATGAAATATTTAGGTTTGGGATGTTAAGTGATGTAAATTGGATACAAACACAAAATGTTATGTGACATGATTTGAACCTCATTGAGATGTTAGGTATTGTAAATAGGATCTTCTTTAGGAGTTACGTCAACTCATGTCATTATGATGAATAAAACATTCAAAATGACATCAAACAAACATAAGGATATTTGAAATCACTCTGACGTCATAAAATGGCGTTCTATTGACATTAAAGGGACTGTAAAGGAAAAATGAAAGGGGGTATAGGCTGAAAGCTAATCACTTTAGCTCGCGATCGCGACCCATGGAAGTTATATCTGATGTTCCTATCTCGAGAAATTGATATACAACTTTGTCAAATTTATACGAAAATTAATATATATACAATTTTGAATAAAAGTAGAGGGTTTAAATAGATCAAATTCAGCAAATATGCAACCAATTTGAAAACGACGATATCCCAGAGAAAGCTAATTGTAACTTACGTTTACTCCAATTCTAATTTTAGTTTTGTTATTTCTATTTTTATAGATTTAATTCATAATATTATCTATACGTCCGTATTACTTGACCACAAATTCCACCAATGGCAGTGCAGTAAAGTGGTCACGTGATACAGGCGGAGACACTTGCTCGCCATTGGTGATAGTTCTGGTCACGTGATTTAAGTTTAAGATTTTCTAAATTCTACATATATGAACTTTTGTATAATTTAACACAGTTTTATATCAATTTCTCGAGATAGGAACATCAGATCAAACTTTCATGGGTCGCGATCAAGAGCTAAAGTGATTAGCTTTCAGCCTATACCCCCTTTCATTTTTCCTATACAGTCCCTTTAAAGGGGGTTCGTTTTTACGTTAAATTGATGTCTTTTTGTTATGTCAAAATGACATGAAACACCCTAAAAATATGTCAATTTGAAGTTAATTTAATGTCAGTTATATTGCTGGGAATAATTAAAAATGTACATGCATTGCTAAATTAAAGGTTTCAAAACGTCAAAAAGACGAAAACCCAACTATCGGCGTTCTAAAATTTCGAAGTTTTGTATCGTTCAACGTTTTGTAACATTCAACACTTCGTAGTTTTCTACGTTTTGTTATTTGACATTTTGTCATTCGATAATTTGTTATTTGATGTTTTGTATGCATTCAGATTCTAAAATAAATGTTTTGTTGGTATTGTTCCACATGTAGTAGAATAGTATAGTATTCCCATTAAACAAACTAATTACGCGTGCAATATAAATTACAAGTATCTTTCAGTAACCTAATATTCCATTAACACCTCCCCCTCCCCCTACCTAGCCTACCACCTTCCCCCTCCCGGCCCTGTATCAGGATGAGAAATCCTTTTTTCTCCCCCTAACAAAAAAATATTTTGGGGCCACTTTGGAGGCAAACTTTCAATTAACTCACTATCTGCTCACCGCCCCGCGCAACCCCCTCCCTCCCACCAAAGAAGACCTCTCCGAACCTCCCCCCCTTTCCTTATGCAAAGAATAGATGTAGTCAGCATAAACTATAACCTTCCAAAGATGGGTGAAGGAAGGGGGGGGAGTAAGGGAGGATGAGGGAGGAGGGAGGGTAAGGGGGAGGGGGAGTATCAATAATACGATGTCAGCGTATCCTCCTGCCAAACTAGTGTTCAAGCCAAGATTTCAATCATTCTTTTATTTGCGATATCAGCATTATATTTTATCCACAACATTTATATATATATATATAACTACAAATATTGTTCAAATAGAATTATACTAAACATAATGTTTCACGTCTGATGACTTTCCTCAGTAGTCAAAATTCTTTGAACAATATAGATATATACATGTAACTTGGCTCCATGGTGCTTACTATAAAACATCTTTTTGTTAGAATAAATATGATCTTATTTCAGCTATTATCTTTAAAATATATATATATATATATACATAAAAAATTTATTTCGACAGTTTGGCCTACTAAAATATTATTAAAATATTAATACCTTTAAGATACAACATTGCTCATTTCTGAACAATAATTATAACTTTTAGAATTAACGATTTAATCTGAAAAATTTTAGTTAATGTAAATAAAAGATAGATTTTTAATTTTTAATTTTTTTTCTAAAACTGAAAAATAATTTTTACTTTTTTAGTTTGATTAAATATTCAATTTTTGAAATATACTTCACACAATGATAGCTTGGAAGTTAGAACCCCAGCTCTGCCTATAGAAGCTAAGTATTCCCTGTAAAGGTCAACCTTCTAAAACATTCCTGTGGTTCTTCCAAGTTCATCAATAAAAATTGAGGCAAATACGTCCAGGGTTTCATGTGTTATGATCAGAGATATAAACAAAACAAAAAACAGAGATTACGACTTTGTTATATACTAGCTTGGGAACTCTGCGTTGCCCAGGGTACTCATAGTTACGCCCGCCGTTTACCCGCGCTTGGTCGTAAATTACAATGTTAACTATGTTTCACTTTAAAAGTCGACCCACTCAACTTAGAATCTCAAAACCAAGCTAAGAACGATCTCGTGGGTCTCTCAAGTTCCCTAATTTAAATTTAAGGCAACATCGTCTAGGGTGTCACGTGTTATGATCAGACATACATATAAACAGACAAAAAACAGAAAAACAAAGATTATGACTTTTTAAAATTTAAATACTATTCTTCATTGGACACTCAGAACAGTATTATGTTTAGGAGAAGCGATTTAATCTGAAATAGTATCAATCAGTAATTAAAGAAGTTAATTTTTGATTATCCATTAAAACTGGATGGTAAACTGTTTAGAGTAATTTTAGTTTGATAAAAAGTTTCAGTTTAAAAAATCAATGCACAACTATGACTAAGACTTAATCATAAGTCAATTTTTAAAAACAAACTCATAAGACATACTTATGTCTAGGACACATTTGTAACTAAAACCCATGTTTAAGTCATGGTAAGACATATTACATTCTAAGTCACAGTTACATCAAAATCATACTTTTGAGACCAAATTATTTCTATATCAAAATTCTAAGTCACAATTCTGAGAAACAAATATGTCATAGACACATTGTAAAACTCAAAACTATGTATGCGTCTTGTTTTTTAGGCTTCATTGTGTTTAAACCCTGCATTCTAAGTATTCTAAGTCTTAATAAGGTCTAGAACACCGTTTCAGTCACATTTATGTCTAAATCACATGGTTGTCTGGCTTAATTATATTCAAGGCTTATTCTAAGTCTTACTTCTAAGTCAGAATAATTTCGAAGTCTTACTTGTCAGACCAATTTGTGTCTAAGACACTTTCTAAGTCAAAATTCTAAGTCACAGCTTTGTCTAAGACACTTTCTGAGTCACAAAAACACCTTCTCAGACCCAATCATTTCTAAGTCACATTTTTCTCGGTGAATTTTGTTTAAGAGAATGACTTTGATACGATTGTGACTCTAAATATTTAAAGATATCATTTAACTTAAGACACAAACATATCTCAGTTCTTCTTTTAAAATGTTCAAGACAGATTCTAAGTTACAATATTTGTTGCTTAGTCAAAAAGAATGTCAAAGTATGCATTCCACATCAATGTTTTTTTCTATTCATATAAAGATTTGAATTTCCCTAAATTATTTTTTTCTTTTAGAGTCCATTAACTTCTAACTTGAGGCTATTAACTATTTGCCATTTTAACTAAATATTAAGAAATTTGGTAATTTTAATATTCCTGAGTAATTATATCTAAAAAAAGCGGGGGGCATCTTCTTCTTTGCCAAAACTTGCCCTTTCTGAGGGATTTCTTAAAAGCATTAAAGGGAGTGACCGGCTATGTAAGGTAGTTGGAACAGAGGACACTGCAGTCTTGTGGAAAACTTCTTTAGGATTCATTTGAGACATATTTCACTTTTTAAAAGTCTGTAAATCTTGAGTTTGAGCGCAAATTCGACGTTCAAAACTCCTGATTTGGGGGTGGATACGCTATCAGAATTAGTTTTTTTTTAAATTATTAATTAACGACGTCATAAAATGTGAAAATATTCTACAATAAACTACAGACGTCATGTTTAGGAACATTTGGAGAAAATAAAAATTAATCTTATCATCGAAAATAAGTAATCTTGTTCAATTATTAGTTTCTATTATCTCATTATTCTAGTTTCTCGTTATTCACAAAGATGTTCGCAGATTTTCTATAGTTATTATTGAAAAGACGACATTTGAAGAATTTGAAGAAATCTGCGAATAAATTCAAAGAAAATTAGAAATTCAATTTAATAAGGAAAACGAAATAATCGATTTTAGCATTGATTTATTAACAAATTTCTTTTGTGAAATATGTTCCTAGCCATCTATTTACTTTAGTTTTCGTTGTCGTTATTTAATAATTAAAAAAAAAACTAATTCTGAAAGCGTATCCACCCCCAAGTCAGGAGTTTTGAACGTCGAATTTGCGCTCAAACTCAGGATTTACAGATCTTTAAAAAGTGAAATATGTCTCAAATGAATCCTAAAGAAGTTTTCGACAACACTGCATACTCAGTTCAATTTTGATGCTTTAAAATGTTGTTTTTGATGCTTTCTTTAAAATTTAATTTGAAAACAATGTTTATGCTATAATAAAACTAGAACGATTACAAAATAATTAAAAAAAACTTAATTTACGATAGTTTTGTTATCACTTTGGTATAATGTTTAAAACTTTAAACTAAAATTTAGATTTGTATTATGTCTTAAAGACATTAATGGTTGAATTTAAAGGTTATTTTTTGTATTTTACATTTAAGTTAATTTTTTATACTTATTCCTGCTACATCATTATAATAACTAAACGCTGATGCTAATATATTAAGTATTTACATAGAAATATAATTAAAGATGTTCATTATCTGCATTATTAAACAATTTATTATGTTTATAATGTGAAACTGTATACTTTATATAGGTTTGGAGGATGAGGAGGCCGATGATGAGGAATGATGAGGAACGATGAGGAATGAGGGATGAGGAGGGATGACTCGTTGAGGGGCGCATATCATAAATTTTATCATCACTTGGTGACAAAGAAAAGNATGAGGAGGCCGATGATGAGGAATGATGAGGAACGATCTGACCCGAGGGATGACGACTGACGAGTAAGAGAGTTGCGCATATCATAAATTTTATCATCACTTGGTGACAAAGAAAAGCTCTTGAAGAATTGTATATTACATAATACATTGCGTTGTTGTTGTAATAGAGGGTCTGTAGCCGGATTTCAGGCAGTTGAGCCTTGATATCACGTGACCTGGGCCCGGATCGGCATGGGAATGGTTAAATGCAGTACCGGGACGCCAAACCAATGGTTTCTTCGGTCCGAGCCAGAAGCCTCGCGTTCAAACCGTCAAGTAAAGCATGTACCGTCACGGCTGTTTTCTGCCCTTACGGCAGGGGCCGAAATCTAAATTAATGGGCAGGACGGCATGGGCCACCAGGCACACCTGTCTGAAGATATTACGGCATGGACCAAAATATGAACAGTCGATGTCCACCACCCAAAGGCCTGATAGAGTCTTAGCCAAGCATACTGACCGTGAATTTAAACTATGTTGTTTATTTGAATCTGATGGCAGTTACAATTCAAAATTCTTTAAAATGAAGTGAAATTAAATTTTTAAGTTTTGACCCAATCAATAATTGTTATAAACGTGAATCTAAATTGTGATGTCTGTTAATTAAATCGACTGTTAATCGAAAAGCTGTGAATTTCTTTAGTTAATTACTCTTGCCACAAACTCAAATTTTCCAATCCCTGTTAATTAATCAATATAAAGAGAATTGCTGGAGGGTGTTCTTTGCAACCTGATGGTGTAAACTTAATTGATTTCAAACTTAAACAATTTGATCGAACAGAATTGAAACATAGTTTGAATTATTAAAGATCTAAGACATCAGCTTGCAAAGATATAAGAGTTAAGAAATCAGAGTTTGTGGCTAAAACTCAGTTTCTATGCCTATTTGTGATTTCAAAGCCATTTGAATATTTTTTTTATTCTTTAAATCGTGAAAATAGTTATTTTTTTAAAGATTATAGATATTTATACATAACCTAGATAATATTCTAATGATGATATTTCCCCCAGAACAATTTAAGCTTGGTATGGGGGGCCGGGGGTTGTTCTTTGTGTCTTTAGTTAGCAATTATTTCGAAAAAAGAAGATATTAAAGTGTCATTCTGAATTACTACAGTGGACAATATGGAAATTGGAATTTAAATCGGGGGGGCTTAGTTTTCTTAGCTTTGGAGCTTTTTTTTCCCCCCCCCCCCCCTCCTTTATATTCCCCTGTTTCTTAAAAATGTAAAACTGTACCTAATATGAATAGTAATAATGAAATATGATAAAAACAATTTAACAATGATTTAAATGATAACAGAATTAATGATAAAAATACAATGAAGACATATAACAAAGTTTCAAAGTTTTAAAATTTAACAGCATATTATGAGACAGATACATGTATAAGGGTTCAGCATACAGGAAATTATAATAAAGGGAGGGAAGGAGGGGGTAAGGGGTGGGAGGGATTCAACATTTGTTTTATTTCTTAGATTGTCAGTTTTAAAACCCGCCCAGATTTCTCATGTACTATGTATGTATAGTGTCTGTATATATATACTATTTATTCCTACTCAAGTTTTATTCTGGAAATAAAACATACGTTTTTCTTTACAGAGTTCTTACGGTTAATTGTAAGCTCTTACACAATCTTGGAGAATTTTCCCAATTACTTTTTTTAAACTAAATTTAAAAAGTTATACAATTTTCATGCCTAGGACTACAACCGCAGTCTTTATAAACTTTACAAAGGAATTTAATTTAATAATCATTTTTATCCTTTTTATCTTTTTTTTCCTATTTTTTCTATGTTCAATACAATATTCTATAACCTTTTACATTTAAAACTTTCAATGTTATAGATATAGCAGAAATCTATATATAAATTTGGCTTGTCTGTCTGTTTGTTTGTTTGTTTGTCTGTTTGTATCCAATAAACGTCAAAACGGCTGAACCGATCGGGCCCAAATTTTTTGTGGGACATCACGTGACCACAGAGAAGGTTTATGAATGATCAAAATTTCAAATATTTGTCTCCATCAAAATTCGATATTCATTAAATTTTTGAAAATTTTGAAAATCCACAAAATTTTTTGTGAAAATCCGCGAATTATTTTTGTTTTGTTTTACGATGTACACAAAGAGAACATGTTCACAATTAATTTAGAAGATGGGCGCGAAGCGCCCTCTAAGGCTAGTCATTATTAAAAATGTTTAAGATTT
Organism: Eurytemora carolleeae; assembly: GCF_000591075.1. Classification (NCBI taxonomy): domain Eukaryota; kingdom Metazoa; phylum Arthropoda; class Copepoda; order Calanoida; family Temoridae; genus Eurytemora; species Eurytemora carolleeae. Next base: position 104,720 of record NW_019397118.1, read on the forward strand.
AATGATTCCCAAATCATTAACTAAGCCATTTAAAGACTATTTTAAGAAAGAAAACTTGTTTTAACCTTAAAATCGTCTTTTTTTAAAGTTTGAGGTCGTCTTTATTGTCCCATACTTTTTGGGTAACCCTGTACATTAATAAGAAAATTAGAGCTTGAGGCAATATTTCAGTTCCTATTGGTTCCTTTAATATTCATTAAACCTTTCTTCTATAAGGTAATAATCTTTAAACTTGCAGAGATGTTTGATAGAGACAAAACAAAATTATTTTGTTTAATTTACAATTGGGATCGAAAGTTAAAGCCTACTCTGACTTGACAGTGATGCTCATTAAATGTTTTTTTGGAAATCTGCCTAAGAAAAAAGAAAATTTACAAAATGACAATGTTTTTCTCTATTATTAATGTAATAAATCAACTTTAAGATTACACGTTATTTTTAAGAAAAAAGAATAAAGATAGGTAAAAATGTGACGCCATGTTATTTTAACTATTTAAAAAAATCTAATATCTTAATTCTCTCAAAATATATAAAAATCACAATGTAGAGAAAATACAATTTGGTTTTTATCATTTTACTATTTTTGTTTTACACAATATTTACTAGCATGACATCCGTTTCACGCATAAGGTAGAGGAAAGGGTAAGTTGATCCTATATAAATAAATTAATATTAAAGACAAAGGCTTTGTTTCCTTGTTAAAAATGTAATTTATTGAAATATCAAATTTTCATTGTTAAAATAACATGATGGAGATTACATATTGGAAATTACTTAATACTGGAATTAACTAGATTTAATGTTGAATTTTAATTTTTTTATGAAAAAAATGCATTAAATTTTATCCTTCTTCATAATTAGATTTTTTTTTAGATAAAATTAATTTTTTCCCCTTTTATTTGCTTTTATTTTATTTCATATAAACCTTCTGGTTTCCTGTAAACCCCCGTGTTCCTGTAAACCTCCTGGTTTCCTATAAGCCCCCTGGTTTCCTACAAACCTTCTGGTTTCCTGTAAACCCCCTGGTTTCCTGTAAACCTCCTGGTTTCCTATAAAACCCCCTGGTTTCCTTTAGACCCCCTGGTTTCCTGTAAACCCCTGGTTTCCTGTAAACCTCCTGGTTTCCAATAAACCCCTGGTTTCCTATAAACCCCTGCTTTCCTAAAACCCCCGGTTTCCAAAACCTCCTGGTTACCAGTAAACCTCTTGGTTTCCAACAAACCCCCTGTAAATCCCCGGGTTTCCTATATACTACCTGGTTTCCTATTTACGGCCTGGTTTCCTCTAAATCCCTGGTTTTCTGTTAACCCCCTGGTTCCCTTAAAACATCCTGGTTTCCCATAAACCCCTAGTTTCCTCAAACCCTCCTGGTTTCCTGTAAACCCCCCTTGGTTTCCCATAAACCACCTAGAGTCTCTTAAATTAATACTATCCAGTTATATGAATAATACATTATACAATCAAACATGCATAAAATAAACAAGTTACAAATTAAAAACTGCGAATTCCTGGATCAACATTTTTTAAGTACTGGCTTGGGAACCTATCTTTACCTGGAAGTGGACTTTGAAGTTTTAAACTAAGTTAAAAACATTATCGTTGTTCTATCAAGTGCCCCCAATCAAAAATCTCTAAAATGCCTAAAACGAAGATACTCTTTTTCATTTAAAATTCAGTGATGGTGATGGACCAAACCTCTGTAGAGTAAAAAAGTAGATGTTAGTTCCACATTTATTGAAAATAATTCCTCTTTTTTTCGAAAATAATTCCTCTTCAAATGTAGACCTTTTAAAGGGAGTGTTCGCGAAAAATGAAAGGGTTATAGGCTTATGGCGAAAAATAATCGCTTTTGATCACTACTAATCTTACTTCTATCTGTTGCGTCTATAAGGAGAAAATTGTTAAAAACGACTTGAACCGAAGAACGTAGAGTCCATACAAATTGAGAAAGTTGCAATATACGACTTGTATCGTAAAATAATCAACACCGGGCACTTCAGCCAGTTCCATTTAATAAAGCTCTTTGCTCATTTATATATCTTTTTATGTAGTTATAGCTGGCCAGAAGGCTAGACCAAATTGGCTGAATTTTGTAAAGGAAACCATGAGTAGTGTTAGACCGAAGGTGACATTAAAAATTCAATGGGCAACTTCACCTAAAATAGATATTTATGTAGTTCGGGTAAACTGTGACTATGAATAGAAATTTAAACCTGGGCAAAGTCGCGGGAACTCCATATCTTGTATCATTTAAGATTACTCTTTTCTCTCTCATTCTGTGCTCTAGCAGATGTAATCAATTCTACACAGTTTAATATCTGTCTATTTATTACATTTCTAGGATAAATTTAATCTTACAGAGATACAGCTAGAGAACCATCATTTATCTAGACCGGAACGACTTTTAAGCATCGCAACCCCTTGGACTTTGGTTTAACACTCAACCTGGTTGTTTTACCTTTTTAGGTTTATATGGAGTAATTGGGAAAACATTGGCTTGAAAGCATTCACAGTTTTTTAATTTTGTGATCTGCAAAAACTAAATTATTTAAATTTTGCCGATTTTTCTGTTCTTAATTTTGGGTTTTGAAATTTATTAAAACAAATCAAAATGTTGTGCAAGGAAGATTTTAAAACTTTTACCGACCATGAAACGTTCCTGATAGCAATTTTATTTCTGACCTACTCAGGTTGGTCGTTTTGACGTTTATTGGATACGATTGAGCAGACAGAAGTACTAATAGGCAACCAAAATATACATACATATAGATAGAAGTAGGTGGGGGGGGGGGGGTTGAGACCCCCCATCCAGATTTATTCCTAGCTTTAAAACATAATATGCAGGTTGGATAAGATATTTAAATTTACTATTCTATAGGGATGAATATATTAACAATTTCTTACAGAAAGAATGAAAAAGAATTAAAAATCCATTTTTCCAATTTTTGTTAATTTTTCCATGCACTTTTGATTACTGATTTCAGAGGGAATGCAAGCTGAGAAATTATGTTTAAATCTCACGAAATCCATTTTTAAATGAAAAAAGAAAAGATTTGACATCAACACTGTCTCATTTTTTTCTCTCATTCAGATTTTTTTCCCCCGAAAGTCCTAAAAGTTTCTCAAATCTGGGTCAATAGACCACAAATAGTTTACTAGCATCATCTTTTCTGATGGGGAAGAATAATTTGGAAAGAGGGGTGAGGGGGGGGGGGTAGAATGATAATTGTTTTTAACAAAATATAATCCAGTGTTTATTGTTTATGTCTGCTTTCTAAAAGATCAAATTAATTATGTTTTCAAGACTAAAATAACAGACGGATATGAAATTTTTAGAAATCGACTTCAGCAAAAAAAAATTTTAAAAATCCTAAATTTATAATTTTCCTTGAAAAATCACCCCACCCCTCTCTTTGGAAATCATATTTTCGACATATTTTAAGTTTTTGGGTTTGAAAAAATTGTTAGGGTTTTATTTTCTCAATTGGTAAAAATCAATGATTTTTAGTAGAAAATACTTATGAATTTTGAGTAAAAAGTTTCTCGTTGCTTTCTAATGTGTTCAGTGTTCACCAGAGGAGGAGCATTTAATAACTATTTATTTACTGTTAGCGAGGATTTACCAGGGAGAACTACCAGGAATTTACTTTCCCAAGTGTTTTCGAACTTTTTTGATGAAATTTCATAACGAGAGCGTAAGCGAGGGACGAAATTACATAAAAAGTCGAGAAAACACGAGGAAAAGTCAATTTCCGGTGAAGTGTAGTTCTCCCGAAGGAAATTTTCGCTTTAAGTAAATATGTAGTTTTATCCAATTCTTTAAGCAAAATTATCAACCGATTAAACTTTTCGATATTTTCACCCTGTAGTTCATAACCATTTTTCTAATAACTTATGTTACCCTCTGTTCCAACCCTTACGCTGAGTATCCTCCCTTTTCTTTATACTCCCTCACCTCCTCCTTACCTTTTACCTGATTTATTATCATTCTTATGTTTAAAATGTACAATGTACATTGTTTTTATCTGCAATTCTCATTCGTTTATAGTGGGCCAACCAATTAAAACAACCTACTCTGGTTAGGCGGGTCCAAACTACATAGTAAATTGTGATTTTTTATTTGTATTATCTCGTGCTTTGTAGTTGAATAAAAATATGAAAAATATGAAATATGATATTAATTAATAATTATATTCAATTATGTTGTTGATAATATTAATGCCAATCATTCCTTTCTGTCTCTTGGGCGAAAACAAATATATTTACACTCCTATCAGTTTTGTACATGACCTAGATTTGAACTATTTTCAACAAAAAATATGTATTTTGTATTATTTCAGGGTTAGGGCAGGTTAGGACAATTTCTGGGCCGAGCGCTGCGGCTAGGGCAGGCTTTTAATTTTAAAACATTTCATCAAAATTAGTATAAATTTAGGTTTAGCTTAGTTTAATACTCTTTCTGGGCCGAGCAATGTGGATAGAGCAGGCTAGGGGCCAATTTACCAATTTTCATAATTTAGATGGTTAATGTTCCAAGGGGAAGAGGGTGAGGGTGGGGTTACTCAAAAATAAAAACTTTAAAAATTACAATATAAACCAGAAAAGAGTCATAAAGCTTATGATTGTATAGGACAGGGAAAAAGATTAAATAGATTTATTAAGTTTGTAAGTTTCTAACCTTGATTATATATAATTATAGCAGGATATATTAAAGGTTTGTAAATGATAAAATGATAGATGGGGTTTTACTGTCTGTATCTGTCTCCAGGGACGTATATTTTCTCGTAAAATTATTCCCCCACTTTTGAATATCTTTTTTGTTTCCAGAAGTTATATAGTATATTTTTTAGGTTTTTTTTCGTTGTATTGGGAAAAATTTATGATTTTTATGGAACATAAATACATTTTTAGGTAAAAATTATCATACTGGATTATAAAACTTGTTTTTTGGTGTTCATTTTTGGTTTTTCATTCTCCCTCCCTTTCTTAAATTCATAATAATATTCACTCCAGACTGTCTCGGGTGTTACTGAAATAATACAAAATTCAAGAAGCTTTGCTCCCCCCCCCCCCCGGCCCTCCTCCTCCAAATTCTGAATTCGAGGTGCCTTTAGGAAATTATAAATGACTAGCTGAAGTGTCCGGCGTTGCCCGTGTAATAAAACTTTTTTTTTTAATTTTGAAGAAAAAATTTGAATTTTTAAAAAGAGATGTTGAAGAAAAACTATTTTAAAATTTTTTTTTAGTCTATGTTACCCCCAGGTACCCATGTGTTTTTCCCCAAAATTCGTTGGGGGGTCAATTATGATGGCTTATATATTTGGCCATTTTGGCGTTATTTGAGCTACAAATAGACGAACGTACAAGACAAACTTTATTGTTAACTTTATCATTTGTTTCTCAATGTTTTTGGACAAAAATATTTTTGGCATTATCATGAAGTTCTTGCCACGATAAAAACTGTTATTATCTCAAAATAAAAATAGTGAAGTATGTAAAAGTAAAAAAACGAAACAAGAATTCTCATATATAAGATAAGATAAGATAAAGTTTATACCAGTTTATTTACAAATATTTCGAAACATAATATACTCATTTTTATATCATAAAGTATAAACATTTCTGAACAAAAATATGAATATTACGATATTTTTTTTCTCAAAATATATAAGCGTATATTGTTTAATAATAAGGTACAATACTTTGTACATTCGGAGTACATAGGTTAAAACAAAATTACAATACGATACAACATGCTCCAAGTATCGTTAATTCTGCCTGTTCAATTCTACTCCATCTTCCTGTTTTGAAGAAGCAGCGCTGCTCTCTTATTCATTCTAACTCCGCGGATACTATTCCTAGTCCTCTCTGTTTTGCGTTACTCAGTGACCTTCTTCTTATCTCCCCAAGTCGGTAGTTTGCCAATTTTTTTCCTGCTGTTACCTCCACGTATAAGATGAACCTCAACTTTGGTTCCAGTACTCCCGGAGATAAGGCTCCGTTTAAGTTTTCCGCTGACCTTCTTCTTATCTCCCCAAGTCGGTAGTTTGCCAAGATGAGGTTTATATCCAAGTGGTTTAGCAAGACTGGCCTTCAGATCAAATGCCTTACGGGCCGAGGACTGAGTCTCTGTGACACTCTTGTTGGTGATATTGTGAAGAGGTTTGGATACAGGGGTCTGAGGTTGTTCAGCAGGAGTTTTAATAGGTTTCAGTTCAGTTACTTTGGACGTAACTTTAGGTTTGGTAGCAGTCTTAACACCGACCTGGGCCCGCTCCGGTTTTTTCCTGGACACAACAGCAGTAGCTGCGGGCCCAGGTCGGTGTTAAGACTGCTACCAAACCTAAAGTTCAAAGTATAGAAGAAATTATTTTTTTAAAAGTAGATTATGAACTTAAAAAGATGAGACTGAAAAAATTTAACCTTGGTACAAACAATATTTTACCATTAAAAAGAAATGGATTAAATAAAACATATTACAAAAAATTAAGAACAAAATAAGATGAACGTTTATATTTAGCGCTGAAATACAAATTGCGCTGAAATACCAATAGCGCTGAAATACCAATAGCGCTGAAATACCAATAGCGCTGAAATACCAATAGCGCTGAAAGCAGAAAAGATACGAGCAGGGATTTATAGATTCCAAGATACAGGGCCTCAGTTCTCGATTTTTATTATTTCAATGATTTCATCAATAATTAAGTTTTAATCAAATATATGTTTGTTAAGTTGATTGAAATGTTGGTTATGTTTACATAATGATATTTTATATTCAGAAAGCAAATAAATACTTGACTGAGGTTTTCGTAAAAAAAATGTCGAAATTTTTTGATTTTTTTTGGGGGTTTTTTCACTTTAGAACACATCCAGCAAAAAACGCGCTAAATTTTCATAAAGAATTGTAATCGGTTCAATTCTACCTAAAGGGACGGGAGACGTAATTTTAGTGACACGACTTATTCACAACAGTACCCTTTAAAGCACTGTCTGGTCAATAATTAATGAGATATTCATGATGTCTCTTATTCACAACAGTACCCTTTAAAGCACTGTCTGGTCAATAATTAATGAGATATTCATGATGTCTCTTAAAAATATTGATAATTCTTTCCTTCAATTTGATGGAATTTATCAACAGGGCGAAAAGGTAACTTTTCACCCTGCTATTCAAATTTCAAATTTCCTACCTAATTTGTCTCATTGTAGGGTGATAAAGTTACTTAATCACCCTACAGCAGAGTGAATAAGTAACTTTATCGACCTGCTTTTAAATAATTTGAGTAAAATAGAATAAAACTATATATATTATTGAAATGGGTATCATGCGTGCGAAATAAAAATGCCGGGTATTTTTCGCACTTAATAATACCCGACATAAATAGATATAATTGTGGCTTGCGGATTTTTTACTTCAGAAAATGTGAGATAAATTGTAACGGAGTACAAAGTGCGTATTTTTAACAAAGAATGTCAGATCATGGTTGGAATCAATTATTTCTGTATATGGGAACTCTGCTGGGTGTTTACATAAACTAAAACTCCTTTTTTGTAAAATTCACAAACGATTGTAACATATCCTTTAAGCATTGATATTTGTGCTTTTATGAATAGTTAAAATGTATTTATATGTTTGTATTTTTTGTGAACATCCTGTGAGCACTGTGTATTTTTAAGTATAGACTCAAGGTTAAGGTTACGCCTTAAACCTAACGTTGAAATCTTGGAAAGATGATATTATCAGTTGTAGCTAATCTTCCAGCAGCTCCGGAGTTCTAAACCAACTCTGTACCATCAAAAGGGGATTTTATAGATATTCTAAAATCAGAATAGAGTTATCATTTTCGGACCAAGTCCTGGATCAGAAAGTTCATCTACGCCTGCAGTTTCAAGCAGCTCCCTACAGAAGCAGCCTTCTACGTTTCTGCTTCAGACAGCTCTAACGGTTCATCTATACCGGCTGCAATCAGCTCCCTACAGAAGCAGCCTTCTACGGTTCTGCTCCAGACTGCTCCTTGATGTTCTGAAGATTCGTCAATATCAGCAGTTTAGAAGCTCCCTAAATCCTCCCACAGAAACTAACTACACAGTAATAACGCTCCCATATATTCCATAACAAGTTTTTACCATGAAATAAACATTTTTCAACCCCCACCATGTATCATTTAGTTAGACCTAAGGTTTAACAAAATACACAGTTTTCAAGCAAGAAAAACGACGATATCTTCCTTATTATTGATTAATTAAAGCGAGCTCTTCATGGTATCATTGTGAATTGACCCTCTTTGAATGGATTAAAACTTAACATTGCAAAAGCATTTCCTGTTAAAACTTTTTGCATTTTTGCACAAATAATAAATAATCTGCAATAATAAACTGCAAGAATGAAAAATTATGTAAACCTTTTTTTTTACAAATAATCTTTTTTTTCAGAAAAGAAAAATGTAGAGCGCCGAGGGAAAATATGAAAAAAGAAAATGTAAAATCAATTAGATAGAAAAATGAGCAGAAACTATCTAAATATTTCCAGTATTGCTTTCAAAGTACATTCAGGTATAAACACAACAGATGAGACGGGAAGGACGACAGTATTATTATTTTACTTATTATTTTGCGCATCGTCTACTCTCATTTTTGATTTTCTGATCCTGATATCTTTGCAACCTGATGTAGTAGACCTTTGAATTTTCAAATTATGATTTCTAAGATATTAAAGTTTTACACCATAAAGTTGCAAAGATATAGGGATATAAGGTTGAATATAAAAGATAAAATAAACCCTTTAAAACAAATAAATCATGGATTAAAGAAGTTTTTGTTCTTTTTTTTGGGGGGGGGGGGTAACAAGTAAAAAGATAATTATTTATATTTATCGTTATCATTATTTTATCTATTTTTGTTTCTTTTTAAATTTAACCATTTTTCAATTCAGTTTTTCCTTTTAATATTTCTTTCTTTGCCTTTCTTTTTAATATTTTTTGTAGGCTTTCATATATTATGATCTTTATTAAAATTTAAATTTTCTATTTTATTGAAAAAAATCTTTAAATCTTATTAATTTGTTAAATTATCTTAGTTTGTGATATCTCGAGGTCTGGGCAAATATGAATATTTTAAGAAGAATGAAATTAACAAATTTTCTTTTGCTGGGAGCTGTGCTATGTAAGTATATTTATCAAATGCAGGGTTTTCCACGAAACATGACAGTGACAAGACAATTTGAAAGTCGTCATTGCATTTATTTAAGACATTTAGTAGTCAACCTTCTTTTACACAATTTTCATAGTTCTAGGATTTCCCAAATGTGGTCTGTCTTTTTTGTGCTGTCAATATTACTAAAGATATTGAGAATTTTGTTCAGATTTAAAATAAAGCTAAAATTGTCGAATATTTCTCAAATATAAAAGTACTGGACATAGCCCAAGTTTTAAAACCCCTTTGGAAAAAAATCTAAATATTTTTGCCTATTTCACTCCTGCCATACCCCTGGGTTTCCTAAAAATTGTCAGTCTTTTTTCCCGCCCATTGTTTCGTGTTTAAAAAACTCCTCGGCAGCTTGACTTCAACATTTGAAAAATTTTATATTTAAAAATTTATCAACAACTTTTTAAAAAATAATTTAATCGTATCCTACTGTTTCATGATTTCGCAATCTTCAAGATATAATTGCGGATTTTTATGAAAATAGATTTTTCTTTTAAAGTTTAAAACTGTTTAAACTTAGATAAGCCAAGCGACTAGCTTGGGAACCCAGCGTTGCCTAGGTTACTCTTAGTTACTCCCGCCGTTTACCCGCACTTGGTCGATTTTACCGGGAAACAAAATTTTCGAAATAAAACTCGACCAACTCACTTAGAATCTCAAAACAAAGCTAAGAACATTCCCCTGGCTCTCTCTAGTTCCTCCAATCAATATTTGAGGCAAATCGGTCCAGGGGCTCCTGAGTTATGATCGGAAAAACAAACAAACAGACAGACTAACAGAGATTACAACTTTATATATATACAGAAGAGCTTTATTATATAGATGGTAGAGGGAGGGGGGGGGATAGAGTAACCCGCACATAAATGAACTGAACACTTTCCCCAAATTCTTCAAACTTATATTATTCTGCTAGATTTTAAAGTCAAAGTTTGAAATATCTAAGGTTTACATCATCAGGTTGATTGATAAGATATAGGTATTCAAAAATTAGAGTTTAAGACGAGTTATCAGTTTGGTGGGTGAAATATATTTGAAAAAAGCAAGTTTAAATCTCTATGGTGGAAAATGACTGTGTCCGGATCACATTAATGGTACCCATAAAAACTTGCGCATTTCTTGCTTAAGAAACAATGGTTAGATTGTTTGAATTAAACACTTTTCAAGTCAGTAAACCAATATTATCGATATTATCGATTAGATTAAGGATTTTCTGGGTAACGTTGTGAATCAGGAATATCAATCGTAAGATGGAGGGTTACTTCAAATTACTTCTACTGTCCCTAAAGCTTGAGGAATAAAGGAAAATTGACGAAATGACCACTATATAACAGGAACAAGAAATTTAATAAGTTCTTACTGTTTATTATTCTATGATATTAAACAGTTATTATAAAAACAATTTTTCTAACAATTAACCTCCCCCCCCCTTGCTCCCNTACCCTTCCCCCACAACTCCCTCCCTGCATTGATGGATCCTTGGTATTGTAAGGAGAAGAAAATAACATTGTTGAGAAAATAAATAGTATTGTCTCAGAGCCAGAAATAATAAGACAGAGTGTATTTCTGAAACCCAGTTTCAAAAACCGGGTTTCATGAATGGTGGACGACAATTCTGTACAAGTACATAAAAAGGACTGTAAAGGAAAAATGAAAGGGGGTATAGAATGAAACCTGAGAATCTCAGGCGTTGAACGATACATATAAGACATCTATCTGATGTTTCTGTCTCGAGAAATTGATATAAAATTGTGTAAAATTTATACGAAAATTCATATATATGCAATTTTGTATAAAATTTGTAGTATTAAACACCTTATATTCAAATTTTAAATTCTTATTTTGCATTTTTAATAGAAATAATTGATAATATTATTACATATAGTCCATATAGTCCGTATTGCGTCCGTAGGCGGTTTCAGGGGGGGGGGGGGTTGGCAGTCCATTACCCCCCCTGAGTGAAATTAGGGATTTTTACAAATCTCAGCCAACAATTGCTCACCCACATCTAATTATTAATTAATTGAGTTTCTGGAAATCCCTCCACCCTTTTATCCCATTGATCATTTATTATCATCCAAACTGACAATATTCTATTTAATGTTGAATACTTCAATTCAAAACATTTAATCATGAAACTTGGCGAATTTTAAGAGATGATCGGCAACAATACGAGGATCCACGGATCCGTATCCAATAAACCAACAAAAAACAGTTTGTTTTAAAAATACAAAGCGCACAGGGTTTCTGACACTTCAACGATGACTGTACGGATTTCATCCTGTCTGTTTCCTTATATTTATGATTCCCTTCAACTTTAAACTTGCCCTGTGAGGTTTCTTTCTTTTGTAGATCAGTTAATAAGCCATTAAAACTCTATTCAAGGCAGAATACATAATTTGAACATTGGATTACGTCATATCTGAAGGATTTCAAGTCTTTCAAGTCATGTTTACAGTTTCATTCTTTGTGGGTTAACTGACAAGAAATGTTCTGGAAATGGATCAAGTTTCCGCATACGATTTTCGGATAAAATGAGGACCATATGCTGAAAAACATGATTTGTGAAAAATGTTAAACTTATAGAATATTTAAAATCCGGATGGAATCCGTATTGGAGTAGAATTCGGATCCGTATTTGGATTCAGGTCCATATTTGGATTCAGATCCGTATTTGGATTCTTTTAGGGTATAAACCGGCTGTATCAAATTTCAAGGAGCTTCACAAAAATCCGAGCATTTTTAGATATTCCCCATTCAGTTTCCCCGTATTTTTAGATATTCCCCATTCAGTTTCCCGTATTTTTATATATTCCCCATTCAGTTTTCCCGTATTTTTAGATATTCCCCATTCAATTTTCCCGTATTTTTATATATTCCCCATTCAGTTTTCCCGTATTTTTAGATATTCCCCATTCAGTTTTCCCGCATTTTTAGATATTCCCTATTCAGTTTTCCCATATTTTTAGATATTCCCCATTCAGTTTTCCCGTATTTTTAGATATTCCCCATTCAGTTTTCCCGTATTTTTAGATAATCCCCATTCAGTTTTCCCGTATATTTAGATATTCCCTATTTAGTTTTCCCGTATTTTTAGATATTTCCCATTTAGTTTTCCCTTATTATTAGATATTCCCCATTCAGTTTTCCCGTATTTTTAAACTTTGAAATTAGTTAACAGAGCCCCCCCATAAATATGAAATATGAACCTTTATAGACAAATCAGCTTATTTCCCAAAAATAACAGTGACGGAGAAAAATACACTCACCACAAACTATAATTTTATAAACATTATATCTTTGCAACCCAATGTTTCAGAACTTTAATACTTTAAACAATAAATTTTATTGCATCAAGTAGCCTGAGTTTAAAATACCAAAGTGTTGACGTACTTTATTAAGATTTATATTTATATGATCTTTAAAGATTGAACTTGAAAAAAGTAATTAATCCTGGTAGTAATTTAGGATCCGGGTTCGCCGGAAATACTCTAATCCCAAAAAATCCTGTTTAAAAAATGGTTGCTCTAAAAACACAAATTTCAACCGTTGACTAATGATTGATTATTAAAAACTTCCAAATCTGTGAACGGTTCATCAAATTTTAGCAAAAAATAAGCGACAAAAAAAAGATTTAAAAAAAATTTTCTTTGTTGAAAAAAGGTTCATGGCCTGGATCCGGACCTGTATCAAAATAAAATTTTTCCTAGAAAAAATGCTTTAAGTCGTCTATTCTTAGAAGAATAAATCCCAACTGCACGAATCAATCTGTTCTTAAAGTTGATCAATCATGCAACTGGGTAATTAGCTAGAGTATAAAGTATCATATACTACTGGACACCAGGCACATCTAATTAATCAATTAATGGGATTGTAGACATTATTTTAAATGATTAACCATTTAAAGATTCACAACTGTATCCTGACATAAAATATAATTAAATAGGTATCCATATTTTCGGAAATTAACTTTCGGGTTTCTGCTTTGGATTAAAAATAGAATATTGGCAGAATTTAACACTTTTCATGCCAGAAAAGACGACATGAAATATTGCCTACAGTCCCTTTAATTTGATTAATTTGCTCAGGTGCGGAGGGAAATGATGACCCACGAATGAAGATTCTGCCAGCTGGGGATCAGGTGATGATTAGTGATTATATTTTATCCTCGAGTTTGACATTTGGAACTTTCAGAGGAAATATTGCTTTGTTAGGAGCTCTTAAAACTTGAATAGAATCTCATAAAACTTTGATAGAATGTCTTACTACTTTAATAAATCTCTTAGATCTTTGAATAGAAAGATTCTAATTCAACTTTGAAAGAATATCTTCAAATTCTTTTATTCTCATTAAACTTCAATAGAATCCTATAAAACTTTAATAGAATCTCATAAAACTTTGATAGAACCCTTGATAGCAGCCGATGACTATGACTAAATGATTACTTTAAAACTACATTGATTTTTAATTTTTGAATATTGGAGTAGGATATATTCCTTTAATATGGGAATATTTGCAGGAGGTCCCAGTAGAAGATAGTCCATTTAATTTTGGAATATTTGTAGGAGGTCCAAGTAGGAGATAGTCCTTTAATATGGGAATATTTGTAGGAGGTCCGAGTAGAAGATAGTCCATTTAATTTTGGAATATTTACAGGAGGTCCCAGTAGAAGATAGTCCTTTAATATGGGAATATTTACAGGAGGTCCCAGTAGAAGATAGTCCTTTAATATGGGAATATTTGTAGGAGGTCCGAGTAGAAGATAGTCCATTAATATGGGAATATTTGTAGGAGGTCCCAGTAGGAGATAGTCCCTATAATTTTGGAATATTTACAGGAGGTCCGAGTAAGAGATAGTCCATTTAATTTTGGAATATTTGTAGGAGGTCCGAGTAGAAGATAGTCCTTTAATATGGGAATATTTGTAGGAGGTCCGAGTAGAAGATAGTCCATTTAATTTTGGAATATTTGTAGGAGGTCCCAGTAGATGACAGTCCATTTAATTTTAGAATATTTGCAAGAGGTCCCAGTAGAAGATAGTCCCTATAATTTTGGAATATTTGCAGGAGGTCCCAGTAGAAGATAGTCCCTATAATTTTGGAATATTTGCAGGAGGTCCCAGTAAGAGATAGTCCCTATAATTTTGGAATATTTACAGGAGGTCCGAGTAGGGAAAAATATAGTGCTAACCTGCAGAGCAGTTGTTCCAAGCTTAGAACTCATCAGAGATCTTAGGAAACCCATTCATGAGATTTAGAATTGGTAAAAAACGCATTTAACCCAAAAACTGGAATTTAACAACACACCTCAGTCTTCTACTGACCAGAGATGTCCCTGAGTTTCAGAATGATCAGTTTTGTTCTAAAAATCATCAGGGTTTTACCCAGAAAAAATTGGCATTATCTTTATTCTTAAAACAACAATTTTTTCCCAAATGTTAGAATTGATCCTATGTATTATGGGTGCATATTTTCAATTATTTTCAAAGAGAGGGCCGGGGGGGGGGGGAAGATTGTTTTTTAAAGAAAATACACTACTGCTTTGAATTGCTGGTTTTTAATGTCAAAATTTACCGAAAACTGTTCAAGTACTTTGGTAGAATTTAGCTTGACAACTTTCATTACAAAAAGGTTTGGCTGAAGCTCTTAAAGAATTAAAAAAAAACATCTAGAGTCAGCTATCACTTTGATAGAATGCCTTAAAACTTTGATAGAGAATTGGTTGATTAGATGGTACAGTCCACAGGGATATCCAGTTCAACAGGGAGACAGGTATTCATCCTTTCAACATTTCATCCTTTAATCCTTTCATACTTTCATCTATCATCCTTTCATCCTTTTATCCTTTCACTTTTTCATTCTTTCATATCTTCATCCTTCATTCTTTCATTCTTAAATTCTTTCATATTTTCACTTCACTTTCTTTTCACTTACATTCATTTTTAATCTTGCCTTGTTCTTGCATTCTTTACTTTCAAATTCAATTTTTTCAATAATTTAATAATAAAACTATTTTTTTATTTATTAATATTGACTTTGAATTTTAAGACTTAAATTATCAAATTTTACTCTTTGTAAATAGGATTCTAAAAAAACTTAATTCATTTTAACGTTTTGAAAATTTACAAATTTATATTTTTCATTCTTTGATGAAAATTTATAATTTTTTTACTTTGAAACTTATTGTTTTTTTTCTTGTGCTTCTATGCTACCAAATATCAAGAATGAAAATTTATAATATTGATTTGTAAATAAGAAAACAAATCTGAATATATCTTAATTCTAGTAAACGTACACAATAGACATCACGTTTATTTTGATACAAATTTTTTCTTCACTTTTATGCTTTTTTGCAATTTTTTTCTACATCTATAGTTTTTGCACTTTTTCCAGCCTTTCAGATTATAGCACCAGGTAAAGGGTTGTAGTTAATGGTAAAGGGGTATATGTTTTCTTAAAAAATTACCTATCCTCAAAATAAATTTTTTTCACATTGTCAGAAAAAAGTCAGCTTTAAGCAGAATAATTTTTTTAACTTAAAATTTAGAAAATGTTGATTAAAAAACTAAACAAGGGTTAAAAACCTACAAATTAATGTCCAAATCTTCAAAAATAATTTATCGAAAATCAGAATATATACCCCTGGTTTGATCAAAGTTCTGAAACTGAGATTTGTTTTTTTCAAACCCTTTCATTTTTTTACAACAAGAGTTTTATTATTTATTTATTTGTCCTGAATACAAGAGATGTAAATTTTATGTTCAGAATTTTAAACACAGATCCTTGCAAATATTTTGCATCTGATTTTGCAATGCAAAAAGTGTGAATTTATGTTGCATTTTACTTATAAGGGAATAATATTACATTCCACATAACACAAAACAAAATTTAAAATTCAGTGATGGTGATGGACCAAACCTCTGTAGAGTAAAAAACAAAATTGTGCTATTCTGGTGTGCAGCAAATTTCATTGCATTCAAAGTTTCTAAGTGATTTAAAAACCATTTTTACTTCTCTTTTTACAGTTTTAAGATTGGTTTAATTAATTCGCGGATTTTTCTTTGTGCTAGAAATTGTAACTTTTTACTGTAAACTGTAACTGTTTAATGTAAACTGTAACTGTTTAATGTAAACTGTAATTGTTTACTGTAAACTCTAATTGTTTAATGTAAACTGTAACTGTTTACTGTAAACTGTAACTGTTTACTGTAAACTGTAACTGTTTACTGTAAACTGTAACTGTTTACTGTAAACTGTAACTGTTTACTGTAAACTGTAACTGTTTACTGTAAACTGTAACTGTTTACTGTAAACTGTAACTGTTTACTGTAAACTGTAACTGTTTACTGTAAACTGTAACTGTTTACTGTAAACTGTAACTGTTTACTGTAAACTGTAACTGTTTACTGTAAACTGTAACTGTTTATTGTTTAATGTAACTGTTTACTGTGAACTGTAACTGTTTACTGTGAACCGTTACTGTTTACTGTAAACTGTAACTGTTTACCGTAAACTGTAACTGTTTACTGTGAACTGTAATTGTTTACTGTAAATTGTAATTGTTTACTGTAAAATGTAATTGTTTACTGTAAACTGTAATTGTTTACTGTAAACTGTAATTTTTTACTGTAAACTGTAATTTTTTACTGTAAACTGTAACTTTTTACTCAAAACTGAAACTGTTTACTCTAAATTGTAACTGTTTACTGTAAACTGTAACTGTTTACTGTAAACTGTAACTTTTTACTATAACTATAACTGTAACTGTAACTGTAACTGTAACTTTTACTGTTTACTGTAAAGTGCTTGTCTGCATGTCTGCATGCCTGTATGTAATTTGTTAATGAATAGCTCAATATTCTACCAAACTTAATAGCGTTATTCAAACTCCTAGTTGTACATTTATTTATATTGAAGAGTTTTAAAGTGTTTGAGAAATTCATTGAGTCATATTTGTGAAAAAGTGAAAAATAAATTATTGTAAAATTTACAAAAAAAACTTATTTTTAAATTAAGATTTAAATTTGAAATAGTATCTTGATTACAATTTTAATTTATAATTTTTTGGATGATTTTCAAAATATTGTTTAAAATTTTTGTGGGTCCTCAAACTCTGAGTAAATTTTTGAAAAGGAACTGAGTTTATGTCACAAACTCTACTTTTCTAATCTCTATATCTTTGCTACCCAATGTCGTAGACCTTTGATATTTCAAGCTATGAATTCTGTTAGACCAAATAATCTAAGTTTGAAATCAAATATCAAAGGTTTACATAATCAGATTGTAAAGATACAGGGATTAGACAATTTGCGTTTGTAACGCAAAATGGTATGCGCTAAAAATACGCTAGAAGACCAAACTAATTGAACAAACGTTTTTTGTTTTTGCCAAGCTCTTTAGAGGGACTGAAAGCGTAATTTGAAGTGACCCTCCATGCAAAGATAGCAATACACGATTTACAACTATACCCTTCAAAGCTTTGTCTGATCAAGTATAAATTAGATATCAATGAAGTTAGAAAATTGTTCCCTAAAAAAATAAGGGACTTGCGCATTTCTACTGTAGGAAACATGTAAGAGTTATGCTAATTAAACATTTTTCTAGCCAGAAAAACGACAATATCTTTATACGACAATATCTTCTATAAGATTGATCAGATAAAGGTTTCAAGTGAATCGGGCATTGTCATCTCTGCAATTAAAAGTACAAATTATGCAAAATACATTAAAAACTACGTGTTTGAATGCACAATATTGAATTTTTAAAAACGTTTGACCCAAAAACTTGTACTGTATCTTGTCATACAGTCGTTGTCATATATATCAATACAATGAAGACGACTTTCGATCTTAAAATTTTTAATTTCTACCAAGCTTTTTAAACAAGCATGGAATGTGGATACACATAAACATGGAAACCAAGAGAGACTGACTTGCTGACTTGTAAACTTGTAATTTTAAAAAAGCTTGTTAACAATAGAAACTTAAAAAGAAAAGTCGTCTTCATTGGATTGATAAAAACGCTGACCACAGTAAGTAACTCAATGGTGTTTTTATTAGTACTAACATTGGATAAATTAATAGATTTATTATTTATTTAATTAATTAGTTTATTATATGTTTAATTAATTAATTTTAGAATCTACAGTGAAGAGCAGCCTGGAGAGGCAGCAACAGCTTTATTTATTAAACAAGTTTCTAATGAGGACGCAGGTAATTAAATAATTAAGTAAAAATTTATCTAAATATATATATCGCAGATTTTTATTTAAAAATTTTGAATTCTGTGCAAATCTCCAAATTGTTGTTATAGAGAAACCT
The DNA here is from genome assembly GCF_000591075.1 of Eurytemora carolleeae. NCBI lineage: Eukaryota > Metazoa > Arthropoda > Copepoda > Calanoida > Temoridae > Eurytemora > Eurytemora carolleeae. The sequence continues at coordinate 123,240 of NW_019397118.1, forward strand.
CAAAAAATTATCCATTTTTTAATGTTTCCATAGATATTTTTTATCATTTGTGCTTTGTTGAAGTTTATTTATTTGTTTCCAGGACAGTACACTTGCAAGGCGGTTTATGCATCAAATCAGCATTTACAAGCTACCGTTCAAATCTCATTGTTCGGTAAGTTTTAAAAAATTCAATTTCCACTCAACCTTCATGTACAGGGTGTCCCAATAAACTTTGGAATTGAGTTACGGTTTTGAGATCGTCTTTGTATATGATTTTCGATATTTTGTAGAATACTTCCGCTTTCGTTTCTAGAGTTTAGAATTTATTTATTAATGTTTTGATTCTGAAAAGCAAATCTAAATAGTTAAACCATACTCATGCTAAAGGTCTTCTATGGCACCTGTTTTTTGGCAAACACTGTCAATCATAAAATGCGATATCTATCCTCTGTAGATCCTTCTATCTGTCTATCTTTCTAGTTGGTATCACGTGGGAGGATGCTCCTATAGCTCAGTATGCAAGATTAGGACAAAATTATAAAATAATCATTATTTTATTCAGGTACGGGCGCGACCTCCCGCAAATATTGATTGGTTGAAAGAATCCTTGATATTATCAACAGGTCTTATTTTACGTGCTAAAAAGGACAAAAAACTATCAAAATATTATTTTTGAACAATGTGGTAGATTTGTTTTGTTTGATTTTTCTTGAATAATCGCCCATCTAAAAAAGACTTATTTTAAAAGTTTTTTCAAAAAACCTATAGGGGAAAATATTACAAGCAAACCTAACTTTTGACACCCATATTGATGCACCCAAAATATTGAATTGAAAACCTATAGGGGAAAATATTACTTGCAAACCTAACTGTTGACACCCATATTGATGCACTCAAAATATTGAATTGAAAAAATGGAGTTATTTCAGAATATATTTATCCCCCTGTGTTTCCTGATAATTCTTCTGTTTGAAAATATGCAAACCTTTGAAAGCGAAATTTCTGAAAATACATTTCCCTTAGAAAGACTATTTTTTTATAAATATATTATGTTGCGAAGTAATGTAGTAACAAATGGGAAAGTTCACGGGAATGAAGCCTTGATATTTCTTGAAAAAAAACTTAAGTCTGAGATTTTGAAAGCAAAAAAATGCTGACTTTTTAAAAACCAAATATACTGAAGACTTGTCTGGAAATTTGATTTTCCAATCCCATTGTCGTTTTAGCCTTTGCTATTTTAAACTTTGAAGATTAAATCTATAAATTCACAGTTTGAAATATCACATTACGTTAAACAGATATAAGTTATTATAAGATTATATTGAGTTTGATGAAAGTTTCTTTTCTTGGTTTATTTTACAAAGACAGAATTGCTTTTCAAAATTGTTGTTAATTTTGAAATTTCTAAACTTTGAAATTGAATTTTTAAGTTTCCGCTTTAAAAGGGATTGTAAGTTTCTTTTTTTAACTTTAAAAATAAAATCTACCAAATCCGGAGCAAAGGTTGCATGCTTTTGAACCAATCAGCGACTTTCAATCCTTTTTAGGCCTAATGCATTGTTTGAAATAAAAAAGCATTTCTTGAAAAGGGGGGAAGTGGTGCTTTGAAAAAAGGAGAGGAGGTCGATTTGTAAATCCGCCAATAAAATCAGGAAAGTCTGCAAAGTTTTTTTTTTAAATTCAAAATTTCAGATCATTGACAAGGCTAAAAAGCTTATTACCAGAAAAATGGACAGTAAGTGCTAAAGATCTGTATTCCAATTCCAGTAAACCGAATCTAAATCATAAGAATTGTTACAGAGTTTTCTAAATCGTCCAGTTTTCCTTTTTTTTGAAGCACCGTTACACTCCCTTTCTTCTAGTAATTTAGTTGTTAGGATAGTTTTAATAGTAATAGTACGTGCATTACTTAATAACGCAAAAGCTATTAAACAGTTTTATAATTTATTTTTACGAGTTAAAGGATGCTCCTA
>NW_019397118.1:125538-148977 GCF_000591075.1 Eurytemora carolleeae
ACCCTCCCACTCCCCACTCTAAGTGTTAACAAAATAAAACAGGAAAGATTTAAAAAGTGTTTAAAGCAGCATGCAGGATAAATGTTAATAAAATAAATAGATAAATAGTGATTAGAAAGTTTTCTGAATATTAACAAACATGAATATTTGTGTTTAAACTGTTAAACCTATCTGAACTTAAAGGGACTTTCGATGTAATTTTAATTGACCCTCCCTGTCCGATTCACAACAGAACCCTTGGAATCTTTGTTTGTGTGAAATTTTATGATAGAAAAACAAAGATATCTTCTTCGTTGTTCCTAAGAAAAGGTTTATAGGTTACATTATACAGGGTTACCCACAAAGGATGAGACTGTAAAGACGACCGGAAACTCTTGAAATATAACAGTCCCCGGGTTAATATATGCATTCTGCCTTAAATATTGTAACCTCTTATTCAATTTTTGGCAAAGAAATAAAAAAGTTTAGAGTTGCAGAGAATCATGAATATTAGGAAAAGAATAAAATAAATTTCGTACAATCGTCTCTGAAGTTTCGTCCTGTGTGGGTAACCCTGTATAGTCCGTGATTATTTAAATGGATGTGTACTCTGAATTATGTCCATAGTCCTATAAAATATTTAGCCTATACTTAAATAAATCAATCTAACTCTACCTAAAAATCCATGTTAAAAATATCTGTGATTAAATATGAGAGTACCCCAAGCCTCTGAAAACTCGCATGTTAAGTGATACATTTATTTTAAGATGTAAATGAAAAAGTAACGAAAACAAATTACGTATTTTTCAAATTAAAAAGACTTTATTTTTGTTTTAATTAATGGACGTTTTTATTTTGATTTAAAAACTAAAAAAAATAAATTGTCTGAATTTTGGAAAAATCCCTAGATGTCCATTGTTCAACCACTTTTTGGTACACTCTTTGTCATCCATTACCTTACGGAAATCAAGTAGGATTTTCAAGGGATCTCTGAATGTGTTTTGGAAAATCCTCTGCCTTTCTCTTTCTCCTTTAGGAGATTTGAGCCACCATCGAGAATGTGATTTGAAAAATGTTTAATTTTGTGATTTAATTGATTGATTGATTTAAGGTGATCAGTATGTGATTGAAAGTGATGGATTAGTGATACAAAGCGTTAGCAAGGAACCAAATCATCAAAATTGTTTATTTAATACTTAAAGAAAATTTATTGTAGTTTGAAAATGTTTTTGAATAAGTTCGAAACTTTTGAATCTGATTGTGCAAATTTACAATGATGATCTGTTTAACAACAGTGAACACTTCTAATTACAGGCAATCCATGAAATACAGCTCATATTTTTATATTTTCTCTAGCGCACATTGGGTGGGATAAGACTATTTAAGACTTCTTGATCAAAAGGTGAAAAAGGAATAATCGTATATGTCGGACTACAATTCAGAAGAAACGGATTTTTGCTTTCTGAACTAATAAATAATTCAAGTGTTAGAATGCACAACTTCAAAGTAGGAAATATATTTGGATGTTTTTACATCATTATCAGTCCTTAAGATTGAAAAGCCAGTTTTGAACAGTACTAAATTTTTGACCTAATTTTGAAATTTAAAAGACTTTAACGGTTTATAAACTGTAATTTTATAACATATTGTAAAGTTCATTATATTTAATAGTTTTCGGAATTAAATACAATCTATTTTAATGTCACGAAAATCTTTTCTTTAAACCACGTTTTTCTTAAGTAGATACATTATTTCAATAATTGGGCGATAAAGAAAATCAAAAAGTTGAGTTTTTTGGGAATCTGTCGTTTATGGTTTTAGGTTTAATCTCTCCTTGTTTCTGAAAGTTTTTTTTTCTTTACCATGTTTACGAATGTTTGGAAATGTTCTTGATAATTTGAGTGTAGGAGAACGCCGGGACGTACACCTGCAGGGCCAGGGTCCCCGAGACTGGGGAGCTCGAGGAGAGAGATATTCAACTAGACGTACGCAGTTATAGATTTCACAGATTTTCTGTTTTTACTGGCGGATTTTTTCAAATAAAAAAAAAATAATAAATCTCCAAAGTTATCTGAGGTTCAACATAAAATTTGGGACCGATTTTTGCAACCAATTAGACAATTATTGGATACAAACAAACATTCCCCTTACATTAATTAATTGAAATAAATTTTTAAGATTGAAAAATTAAAAAAAAATCCGGGAAGGAAAGTGTTTAGTTATTTTCTATCTTTTTGAATCCGCCAATTTTAGTTTTATTTTCAAAAAGACATCAGCAAATCTCAAAGAGCAAACCAAAATTATACATTAAATTAAAAATCTCTTTATTTTATTATATTTTTTATTCAATTTTGAGAGAATTTATCACACCTAATATTTCCCGTTGTAGGGCGAAAAAGTTACTTTATCGCCCTACAAGTCATTGTAATGGGTATATTATGCGTTCAAAAAAGTTTTTGCCAGGATTTTTACTTTTTCTAGTTCGTTTTCGATCAAAATTACATAGATAGATAATTTTGAAAAAAAAATTCACCTTTATTGATATTTTTTACCCAAGAAAACGTACAATTCCCAATTTAACAAAAAAAAATTAACATATTTTTGTTCAAAGAGAAAAGGGGGTTGGGGAATGGTTCATCAAAAAAGAAAAAAACACCTCTGTGCAAATATTTTGCCAAAGCAAGGAAAAAGAAAACTTACATCACAGCAACTTAATCCTGAAGCTGTAAACTTTGTTATTGTTTTATATTAGGAATTCTCTTCCAGTCTTCATCACTATTTACTTTATTTTTACACCTCGCGTTTGATAAATATCAATATATCAGTTTTATTTCCTCTCCAGAAGGATATTTTCAGTAGGTTGGGGGACCATTTGCCCTCTTTAAACATGTTGGGGGTGTTGCTTGCTCTTTTTAGAAGCTAGGGAAGGTTGCTCCTCTCAATACATGTTTGTGGAGAGCGCAAATAAAATAGCAAACTTTGATAAAGGTTTTTGAACGCATCCTACTCTTTTCCCCATAAGAGGAATTAGGATTTAGGACAGGCCACTTTAAAGATTCAGTTGAAACTTAGTTCACAGTCCCTTTTAATATGATTTACGTAAGGTTGGAAGTTGGATGAGATTACTGGAACACTCACAGGATACCAGGTACAATACTTAAAGGGACAGACCAGCTATGTAAGGTAGTTGAACTGACCGTACTGAGTATGCAATGTTGTAGACAAATTCTTAAAGATTCATTTGAGACATACAAAACTTTTTAAAGATCTGTAAATCCTGAGTTTGAGCTCAAAGTCGACGTTCAAAATCGTACTTTTGGGTGGATACGTTTTCAGAATCGGTTTTAAAAAAAATAAAGTAGAATTATACATCAATCAATCAATTATTTCGTTTTCATCATTATATTGAATTTCTTATTTTCTTTGAATTTATTCGCAGATTTCTTCAAACTCTTCAAATGTCGTTTTTTCAATAATAATTATAGAAAATCTGCAGAAAATCTTTGTGAATAATGTGAAACCGGAATAATGAGAAAATAGAAACTAATAATTGAACAAGATTACTTATTTTCGTTGATAAGATTAATTTCTATTTTCTCAACCTGTTTCTATAAAACAACTAATTAGTTTTCTGTAGTTAAAAGATATTTTGTAGTTGAGAAGGCAAGATGAAGGATCGTATACCTGTATAGCTGAAAACAATGCAGGACGGGAACAAGCCTCTGCTTATTTATCAGTCATCATCAGGAAAAAAGATTTATCGTCCATTTCTGATTTTCCATTTATTTTTTATATTTTTTATTTAAAAAAATGATTTCTGAACCAGATTGTTTATGCTTCTTTTCATTGTTTATTCTCAATTTTTCCAAATATATTATATAATTTTCCATTAAATTTCTATAACTTTCTTTATTGTTAAAATTTTAATTAAAAAAATCATTATAAGAGGAAAACTGTTTTTCAAAAAACTTACCTATGCTGTAAGTACAATGTACGTCGTACATCTATATAAAGTTGTAATCTCTGTTTGTCTGTCTGTTTGTTTGCCCGATAATAACTCAGGAACACCTGGACCGATTTGCCTCAAATTTTGATTGGGGAACTCGGGAGAACCACGGAAATGTTTGTAGCTTGGTTTTGAGATTCTAAGTTGAGTCGTAATTTACGGCCAAGTGCGGGTTAAAGGCGGGACTAACTATAGAGTAACCTGGGCACCGCTGGGCTCCCAAGCTAATGCTATATAAGCCTGTACAATGTACCCTGTAAAACAGAACGATAAACCTTATTGTACTGCAGGCCGAAGGTTCAGGAGCTGTACAACAAAACATTTGAGGAAACAAAACAAACAATTTTATTATTATTCGATTTAAAGGAACTGTAGTGGTATGTTCGATTCACAATGCTTTTCTGATCAAGAATGAAACATTTATTGTTTTAAACATTTTTGATTTCTGCAACAGAAACAATCGCTGAAATTATCAGAACAGAACACTTGTAAAGCTAGACAAACGACACCAGTATCCACATTGCAGATCTGCTAAAGATTTATTAGAGTATCGTTGAGAATCCTCTATAAAAAAAAGAAGATTACAACGGCCGGGAGTCCCTTTAACATATTTAAGATTTTATATTTCTTTGCTTTCATTTCTTTATTTTCATTTTCCAGAAAACCTTTCAAGAATATTGCATTGTTTGTTGCAAATCCACCCGATCTGTTATTTATTAAAGAATATTAGAGAAAGAAAAAGTAAAGTTTTCAAACAAAAAAAGTTTCAAGAAATGTGTGTTTCATATTTCCAACTTTTTAATTTGATATTTTTCAAACTATAAAGTCTAAAGTTTTTACAAAATTTTTTGTGTTGACATGCTTTTGTTTTTGATGGAAATTGGGCATTGAGCTGGTTTGAAATTAAAGGATTTTCAAAATGAAAGAAGTTTGGATTCGTTTGGTTTCATTTGGTTAGAAGGATAAGAGTTAAATATAAGCTTGGTTTGGTTTGGTTGGAAGGATAAGAGTTAAATATAAGCTTGGTTTGGTTTGGTTGGAAGGATAAGAGTTAAATATAAGATTGGTTTGGTTTGGTTTCTTTTGGCTGGAAGGATGGGAGGTAAATATAAGTTTGGATTGGTTTGGTTAAGTTGGAAGGATGGGAGCTTAATATAAGTTTGGTTTGGTTCGGTTTGGTTGGAAGGATGGGAGCTGAATATGAGTTTGGTTTGGTTCGGTTCGGTTGGAAGGATGTGAGCTAAAAATAAGTTTGGTTTGGTTTGGTTATGTTGGAAGGATGGGAGATTATTATAAGTTTGTTTTGGTTTGGTTCGGTTGGAAGGATGGGAGCTAAATATAAGTTTGGTTTGGCTTGGTTCGATTGGAAGGATGGGAGCTGAATATAAGTTTGGTTGGTTTGGTTAGGTTGGAAGGATGGGAGCTAAATATAAGTTTGTTTTGGTATAGTTAAGTAGGAAGGATGGGAGCTTAATATAAGTTTGGTTTGTTTTGGTTCGGTTGGAAGGATGGGAGCTGATTATAAGTTTGGTTTGGTTTGGTTAGGTTGGAAGGATGGGAGCAGAACTGATCTGTAAAGCCTCAGGAGAACCTTTACCACGGATAATCTGGAGAAAATGGTCACTCAAGTAGGATTTACATCATATATAAACCTAGATATAACAGTATATAGATTGGACATGTGTAGGATTTATATCATATATAAACCTAGATATAACAGTATATAGATTGGACATGTGTAGGATTTACATCATATATAAACCTAGATATAACAGTATATAGATTGGACATGTGTAGGATTTATATCATATATAAACCTAGATATAACAGTATATAGATTGGACATGTGTAGGATTTACATCATATATAAACCTAGATATAACAGTATATAGATTGGACATGTGTAGGATTTATATCATATATAAACCTAGATATAACAGTATATAGATTGGACATGTGTAGGATTTACATCATATATAAACCTAGATATAACAGTATATAGATTGGACTCAATTGCACATAAAATCTTTAAAATGTCGTCATCCTATTCCACAATTTCAGGGTCCCGCTGTATGTATTGTCTCTAAAGGAGATTTTAAATTATTGAATATTTCCCCTAAAGTGGATTTATGTCAATTTGAATATTTAAACACGTTGTTCAGAAAGTATTAAATATGTATTAAAGTATTTTATTGGTATTAGATTTGTACAGTGATGTTCATAAAGAAGCAGAATTTCTCACCAATTGAAGATCGTCTTTGCTTTTTATAATAATTTGTTGCTTACATTTTTACAAGTATGATTCTTGAAAAAAATGGCTTAGTTCTGCCATTTCCAGAATCCAGAGATGTGATAAATCTCGTTTATATTTAAATTCAATAAATAAAACTAAAATTGTCTTATTGCCACAAAACTTGTTTTTAAGATCAAAGACGATTTTCCTGTCATCAAATTAAGTGTCGAGAACCTCCCCTTCTGGGATTGTGTTATGCGTATATTTATTGGTGGATATTAATTGGTTTTTCTATAATTTTTATGATTAGTAAAAATCAAAGAAAAATATATTTAAGTGAACCCTACCTAGCTGGAGGTCAACCTGATGATCCCAGGATTATTGTCAGAGATCAAACTGTACTTGCTCCAGGTAATATATATTTTACATCAGGGGTTTATATTTTCTAAAAAAAATCCCCTTTTTCTCAAAAATATTATTGTCGGCCTCTACTTTGTTAAATAATTTTAAAAAGTCAAACAAATTTTAAGAGGATTTTTTCGAGGAGCCGCAAGGGGGAGGCCTGTAAATAGAAATTTTTGGGGGGTCAAAAATTTGTATTAAAAAGTATGAATGTAATGTAAAAAATAAACCCTGATGATGTGCATTTTTTTCCCCGTAAAAACTTCAAATATTATAATCCCCCTGTAATTAAAAATATGTTCCGCGCACTGTTTTTAATGTATTTTTTTAACTTGTATTTTAATTAAGTTTATTATGACACACCCTCTATATAAAAAGAATATATTTATTTGTGAGACACCCTGTACACAAAANCACAGCAATCCAAACTGTGCATCACAATAATCTATATATCACAGCAATCCAAACTGTGCATCACAATAATCTATATATCACAGCAATCCAAACTGTGCATCACAATAATCTATATATCACAGCAATCCAAACTGTGCATCACAATAATCTATATATCACAGCAATCCAAACTGTGCATCACAATAATCTATATATCACAGCAATCCAAACTGTGCATCACAATAATCTATATATCACAGCAATCCAAACTGTGCATCACAATAATCTATATATCACAGCAATCCAAACTGTGCATCACAATAATCTATATATCACAGCAATCCAAACTGTGCATCACAATAATCTATATATCACAGCAATCCAAACTGTGCATCACAATAATCTATATATCACAGCAATCCAAACTGTGCATCACAATAATCTATATATCACAGCAATCCAAACTGTGCATCACAATAATCTATATATCACAGCAATCCAAACTGTGCATCACAATAATCTATATATCACAGCAATCCAACCATTGAATCACAATAATCTATATATCACAGCAATCCAACCATTGCATCACAATAATCTATATATCACTGCAATCCAAACTGTGCATCACAATAATCTGTATATCACAGCAATCCAAACTGTGCATCACAATAATCAATATATCACAGCATGCATCACAATAATCTCAAAAGAACGAGACGGATAATTTGTTTGGTGTACTGTTCAACTGTCTTTTGTCTGTACAGTGCGACCCAAGAGTGTTTGCAGCCTCAAATTTACTACTTTTATGATTTTTGGAGTCCTTAAATGATTGAGGAGGGAAAAAGATTTTAAGATTTGAAGATTTGAAGTATCTGTTGCCTACTGCCCCGAGAAGAGAGCATACCTCTGCTGAGGTATGCACAGAAGAAAATGCCTAATTATCAACGTTACCTTTGAAATCTTTATCTAATCAAATATGTGGAAAATATTGTCGTTTTTCTAGTTTTAAAAGTACTTAAGAGGATACCGTTGTGAATCGGACATTGCCATCTTTTCATGGAGTATCACTTGAAATTACGCTTACAGTCCCTTAAATGAACGATCATTCAATTTGATGGGATTAAAAGATAAGCTTTAACTGATTGTGTTTTCTATTGTACAATTGTGGAAAAAAACGACGACTGTTAGACTCTAGTTTTGAACTTGAATAGTCCCATGAACATGAAACACTGCACACAGAAATCGTGCAATGTATACAGAGCCATTTAAATGATAAAACGTTTGCACATAAAAATTGTTTAAATATCGTCTTCCTGTTTCCTTGCTTTTATGGATCCCACTGAAAAAGTTCCTTTACTTTATAAGAATTAAGTTATAAACCCACAAATCCTTCACTAATTGTTCTGATTAGGAATGGTCTTGGGATCAGAGGCCTGTAAATCTGACATGTGTAGGTAATATATGTACTTTATAATTAAAAATATAATGAACTGAAAAATCATAGAGAATAGAATATATATTAGAGTGGAATTTAAAGTATCTCTCGGTATGAATTTTTTCAGTCCTTTTCAGCCTGAAAGGGAGTTCAAAGTGTACAAATCATGTAAATATTCACAAATAATATGCAGTAGAGTACATTTATACAGCATGTTTCCTAGACTATCCATTTCAATTTCGAATTTTTTAAAGCTGTTAAATAAACTTTATAATGAAAAACACTCGCACATGAGGAAGCGGAAATTTACAGGGCAAAAACAATGACAAATGGTAAAAATGACGAGCTTCTTCATAAACAATTCAAAATGCTAAAATTTAAATATTAAAAAATATTCTGCCCGCTCCGTGCGGTAGTGCACTTTATATAAAAATTATTCATCCCCCCTTGAAATATCCTAGTTGCGCCTTTAAAACCATATTATTTCAGCTCGAAGTATTCCCAACGCCACGATCTCCTGGTGGTATAATGATGTGGAGATAGGAAGAGATGATTTGGATAGGAACTTTCAAATAATAGGTCACGGCCCTAGATCAGACCTAATTATTACTCCTTTAGGTTAGTACTTTTATATTATAGTTCATAGACCTAGATCAGACCTAATTATTACACCTTTAGGTTAGTACTTTTATATTATAGTTCATAGACCTAGATCAGACCTAATTATTATTCCTTTAGATTAGTACTTTTATATAATAGGTCATAGACCTACATCAGACCTAATTATTACTCCTTCAGGTTAGTACTTTTATATTATAGTTCATAGACCTAGATCTGACCTAATTATTACTCCTTTAGATTAGTACTTTTATATAATAGGTCATAGACCTAGATCAGACCTAATTATTACTCCTTCAGATTAGTACTTTTATATTATAGTTCATAGACCTAGATCTGACCTAATTATTACTCCTTTAGGTTAGTACTTTTATATAATAGTTCATAGACCTAGATCTGACCTAATTATTACTCCTCTAGGTTAGTACGTTTAAAAAATAGGTTATAGACCTATATCAGACCTAATTATTACTCCTCTAGGTCAGTACTTTTAAATAATAGGTCATAGACCTATATCAGACCTAATTATTACTCCTCTAGGTTAGTACTTTTAAAAAATAGGTTATAAACCTATATCAGACCTAATTATTACTCCTCTAGGTTAGTTTTTTAAAAAAATAGGTTATAGACTTATAGGTCGGATCATTTTTAATTCATCCATTATTCAGACTAAATTTTGTCATATTTAAGGGATTGTTTACTAATTTTAAATCATACTGCAGTAACAACTTTAAATAGGTTTAAATCCTTTATTGTCTAATGATGAAGTGTCAACAGTCCCTTTAATTCCTGATACTTAGTGTCTATCTACTATATCCTCTACAGTCCCTTTAATTCCTGATATTTAGTGTCTATCTACTCTATCCTATACAGTCCCTTTAATTCCTGATATTTAGTGTCTATCTACTATATCCTCTACAGTACCTTTAATTACTGATATTTAGTGTCTATCTACTATATCCTCTACAATACCTTTAATTTCTGATATTTAGTGTCTATTTACTATATCCTCTACAGTCCCTTTAATTACTGATATTTAGTGTCTATCTGCTATATCCTCTGCAATAACTTTAATTACTGATATTTAGTGTCTATCTACTATATCATCTACAGTCCCTTTAATTACTGATATTTAGTGTCTATCTACTATATCCTATACAGTCCCTTTAATTACTGATATTTAGTGTCTATCTACTATATCATCTACAGTCCCTTTAATTACTGATATTTAGTGTCTATCTACTATATCCTCTACAGTCCCTTTAATTCCTGATATTTAGTGTCTATCTACTATATCCTCTGCAATACCTTTAATTTCGTATGTTTAGTGTCAAGCTACTATCGGGTGTATAAGTGTAAGGCCGAGAACCCGTATGGTCTAGCTTTCCATGATATAGAACTAGAAGAGGCTCATGAACCTACAGAACTACAACAAGCTATGCTAGGTTAGGATAATCTTTTAGCTTTATTTAATCATTTTTATAATTGAAGTCGTTTGTTTGTTGGTATCAAAATAAACGTACCAAAAAGACTAGTTATTTTTGGACAGAAAATCTGCAAAACCTTAAATTGTTCTTACACAAAGGGAAAATCCTAGTTTATTTAAACAAATTGCATTTTATATATTTTTAAGAATCATGCATCAAAAAATGTCAGGGCTTTTATTGACAATTTAGGCCATAATTTGACAAAGATATTAAAAGTTAATACAAAGGTTTGTTTTCAGATAAAAACACGGCAACTTCACTTCAGTTCAGGTAGAATTTAATACAAATAAATCAATTAAGTCTAAATACATATATGTTTTAAACCATCATGGTCCAACTCTTTATACTTTATACAAAGACGATATCAAAATCGTCACTAAATTCCTATGTTTATTGGGACACCCTGTATAATTGCAATTAACAAAAACCATGTCATGAGCAAAACTGAAAATTAGATATATTCCTGTCATCAGCGCAATCATGGTTTTATGAAAGGGGGAAGGGATCCAAAGGGACTGTGAGTGTATTTTAAAGTGGCCCTCTATGCACAGATGGCAACATCCGATTCACAAATGTACCCCTTTAAGCTATGTAGGATCAAGTATGAATTAGATACAGAGTAAGAATGATTGTGGATTTAAACTGAATAGAGAGAAAATTATTACTTGTCCTTTGCTGACGATCTTTGCCTGATAACAACAGATCTGAGAAAACATCAAAAAAAATTAAAATTAAATAAAATCCAAGATTGGAAGTATGGGAATGAGATTAAAACCAGCAAAATGTAGATCATTTTCCATCAGATCAGGTGTACCTAGCAGAATAAACTTTACTATTGGTGAAACTGAAATTCCAAATATATTTCAAGAAAAACAGAAATTCCTTGGCAAACTTCTATTTCCTACTCGTAAACTTAGATTACATCAAGAGTGAATTTGAAAAAAAACTAATAAACATAAATGCACTTCTTGTTTGGGATAAATATAAAGTCTGGATTTAAAAACATTATTTCATTCCTTCTATTCGATTTCTGCTCACTGTTCATACAATATCACAAAGCCATCTGAAGAAACTAGATACATTCACTGATAAATTTGTGAAAAAATGGACTGGATTACCACCCTGTGCAACAAATGCTGATCTACACTTGAAACCTGGCCTAGACATCACTTCAATATCCACCCTGTACAAAACAACTATGACGCAAGCATACACTAGGATAAGAATACTGGGTGATGAAACAGTTAACTCTGCCTTACAATCTTAATTAGACAGGGAAAAAAATTGGCTCTGCAAAAATTCCATCACAGACTTTGCAAAAAAAAAATGTTTCAACAAGCCACATTAGAGAACTATGGTCAAGCAGAAATGCCTAAGTGGGATGACCATGCTTCCAAACATCAATGCTATAAAAAAAAACTGTCAGTGAAAATGAAACTTTCTGTAGAGAACATACAGAAACACTCATAAAACAAGGACATTTTCTCTGCCTGGCAATGCTTGAAAAATCTTACATGATCTGGAAATCTTACATGTTCAATCTGAAGAAAGGTACACTGAAATTCCTACTCAACTCCTGTTTGGACACCCTGCCAACACAAACTAACCTTCTATAATGGGGAAAATCTGCATCAGATCTCTGTAAACTATGTCTACAGGCAGGCGCTAAATTGCAGGGTAGGAGACAAGAAACTACAAACCATATTTTAAATGGCTGCAAGGTTGCACTACACCAAAAAAGATATATTTAAAATTCTGTGAGATATACTTGGAGGTAGGGATGTTAACGCTTTCATTTTTTTGAAATACGATCGTTTCGTTATGAAAACGACGACGAAAAATCGAAAACGAAACTATCGTTTTTAAAAACAATCGTTTTTTAAAAATGGTGGTTTTTAAAACGATCGTTTTGAAAAATTATTGTTGTTAAAAACGATCGTTTTTCAAAACGATAGTTTTTTAAAACTCTTCGCTTCGTTAACAATCGTTAACGAAGAGACGAAACCGACCTAAAGGGCATCTGTACTTATAATTGAGTAGTTTTTAAGAAAATATCAAGAAGTTTTAGCTCCCACACTACTCTTTAACTTCATATAAGACGACATTCAATAAAATTGCATGACATTTTTTCTTTCAAAAACGATCGTTTTTCCAAAAACGACCGTTTTTATAAAGTTCGTCGTTTCGTTAACGACAACCTTTCGTTAAAGATCGTTAACGACGACCTTTCGTTTATTGTCAGTAAATTTTTTTTAACACAATCTTTTTTTTTAAAAGCGATCTTTTTTTAAAAAACAATCGTATAAAAAACGTTCTCAAATCGCTTTCATAAAAACGATCGTTATTCGTTTTCTAAATATTTAAAACGAGTGGGTCGTTTTAAAAACGATAGTTTTTTCCGAAAACGAAATGAACGTTTTTGAAAACGGTTGAAAAACGAAGCAAAAAACGATCGTTTAACGATTTTTTTCAAAAACGATTAACAACCCTACTTGGATGCATAACAATCTTATTAAATATATCACTGGATTAATTGATATTGACTGATTTTTTATGCATGCCGACATCCCGTCCTATACCCTTCCAGGGGGAGGTATTGTGCCCCCCTTTCCTTGTGACCGCACATAAACCAGATCTAGTAATTATCGGTAGAATGGAGGAAAAGATAGCTATTTTTAAGCTTACTGTCCCATTGGAAACAAATATCAAAAATGCCAACACTCAAAAGATGAACAAGTATGAACATTTTATCACAGATATAGGGATGTGTCTGTTCATCCTTTTGAAATCGGCTGAAGAGGATATATCTCACCATCAAATAAAGCAAATCTAAAGAAACTGCATAAGTTCTTCAAATCCAGTGTTGGTTTCAAATCAATGTGCGAAAATCTTTCAAGCCTTGCAGTGCTCTCATCATAACACATTTTTAGAAAACGAAAACGTTTATAGACATTTCTAAAAACCATCTCTGAATAACTAAACTATAGTAAAAGTCTTGTATTGCACCTGTTTTTTTTGGCAAACCCTGTCAATCATAAAATGTGATATCCAGAGAAAAGAGTATAAATGATGAATAAATTAATGTTTTACAATTTTAAATACTGAAAAGTTGTTGGTTAAATGAGTACTGTTGTGAATCGGGCTGTGTTACTCAAATAAAGTGTTGCACGAAGGGTTGTCTAAAGTTACGTTAATTATCCCTTTTATTGTCTTTTACCATTTTTTTTCTCACTCTTGTATTTGGGTTGACTACTCACAGATTCATTTTTAGAAATATATAAGTTTAGTTTGGAAACTAATGTGAAATGAACGTTAGTCAAAATTATGAAAAGAAGACGACATTTGTTTGTAGATTTGTTCCACCCTCTGATATGGGCGGACTACCAATTGATTCCTACGCCGTGGAATACAAGAGAGCTCGACAGGACTGGGGGTCAGCGAGACGCAGGGTCTGGCCTGTAGGTAAAATAATAATTTTTGAATAGTTTTTTTTTGTAAATGCTAAGAAAAATTTGTTCAAGAATTTACCCTCCCTGGGGAGAATGATTGAAAAAAGTCAAGTTTTTGGTAGATTTTATCCAAAATCTCCCTAAAAATCATTTTATTTTCCCAATTCAGTGAACATACAGGGTTACCCACAAAGGATGAGACTGCAAAGACTAAAAACGACCAAAACTCTTTAAATATGACGATATGAATCTTGATTTTTGGTTTCTGCATTCAATAGAGTATTTATATTATTAAAGGGACTGTAAAGGAAAAATGAAAGGAGGTATAGGACCTGAGAATCTTAGGGTTTGAACGATATTTATAAGACATTTATTAAATGTAATAATATTATCAATTATATCTATAAAAAATGCAAAATAAAAATTAAATAATGCATGATAACAGGAGCAAACCTGAGATTTTCAGGTTGCTGTAAGATATAGTGGTTTTCAGATTGGTTGCGTAATTGTTGAATATGCTCTGTTTAATGCTACAACTTTTATACAAAATCTGACATATGTCCGTTTTGGTATAATTTTGACACAGTTTTATGTCAATTTTTCGAGATAGGAACATAAGATAAATGTCTTAGTTATAGGTATCATTCAAAACCTGAAATTCTCAGGTTTTATCCTATACTCCTTTTCACTTTTCCTTTACAGTCCCTTTAAGCACAGAAATAAACCAGTTTTAACCTAAAGGAACACTGACTGTAAGAACACTGACTAAACAAATTCTGTTCAATCTTCTCTGAAGTCTCATCCTTTGTGGATAACCCTGTAAACATTAAAGAGGAAATACAAAATGTTTAAATTTTCCAAGAAAATAGAAATACATGTTTCATGAAAGTAATAATACACAGATTTTTAATTTTCGGATCTTTTAGCCCGGTCCATATTGGTACAAATATAGCAATTTTTTTAATTATTTGAAAAGATTGTGTTTAAGTTTAAAAAAAGAGAAAAGCTTTTATTTCTGAACTGTTTTTGGTCCAACATGCGTCTATAAATCTAAAGGAACTGAGTTTTTGCCACAAATTCAAAGTTTCTAATCTCGATATCTTTCTACCCTGATGGTGTAAAACTGTGATGTTTAAGCATGGATTTTCTGATCAAATAGAATTCATAGTTTGAAATACAAAGGTATGCAAAGATAAAAAGATTTAAAAAATTGAGTTTGTGGCAAAGAATCAGTTTTTCTAAAATTGACAATCTGCGTAGATACGGAGGGTAACGGGTATATATTAGAAAACCTCAGTCCACAAACCGTATACGATCTCAGGTATAAGATCATTATTATTATTATTATTATTATTATTATTATTATTATTATTATTATTTTGATAAAAGCGGGGTTAGAGTTGAAATGCATACGATCTTAATCCTTGAATGTATGCTTGAGTTAAGTCTAGAGTTCTGATTGGTGGGGTCTAGAAGAAGTTTCTTTTCCACAAACTTTCAAAAGTTTGATCAAACTTAATCAATTGGAAGAATTGAGTGGAAGATATATCTTCGAGCTAACTTTGCTCTTTTTAGAATATTTCCAATTGATAGAATGATTCCGGAGACCAGGATCTAGCCCTATCCGATTAAGCTAAATATTTCCAATTGATAGAATGATTCCGGTGACCAGGATCTAGACCTATCCGATTGGGCTATTTTGGTCTAATTTTTAGTTTTTTATGGGGGGGGGGCGCGTAGGGGAGTGTGATACATGTCATGTTTGCATGGAGGGTCACAAGAAATTACGCATACAGTCCCTCAAAGTTTGTTATGTCCCATCGATAAATTCTGTTTACTATTCTATTTCTGTATTGATTTCAGCCCTTTCTGAAAGTTTTTTAAAAATCATTCGAAGTTTTTAAGATTTATTGTATCCAAATAGATTATCAAGTGCAATAGGTGGCAACTGAGAAATGAACCAATTATACACGACGTCACAACTGTCAAATGTAACAAGAAAAACAAAACGGAAGAATACATAACATGGCACTTTTACTGTAAGATAAGCACTTTATTCAAAAAATTTTCAGTGTTATTGATAATTTTGTCGGAAACAAAAACTGAACTGACTGATTGTTGTTAGTGGTTAATTCGGTCACTGTTGTAGTAAACACCAGAACTAAAAATAATCAGCTTTTCAAAATTATAAAAATTAATATATGATTTATATTTGATCAGCCAAAGCTTAAAAGGATACCGTTGTTAATTGGTCACTGCCATCTTTGCATGGAGGGTCAATTAGAATTAGGCGTACAATCTTTTTTAATTGCATACTGAACCAGAAATAGATAAACATACTGAACCAGAAATAGATAAACATACTAGACTGAACCAGAAATAGATAAACATATTGAACCAGAAATAGATAAACATATTGAACCAGAAATCTTGATAAACATACTGAACCAGAAATCTAGATAAACATATTGAACCAGAAATAGATAAACATACTGAACCAGAAATAGATAAACATACTGANTCTTGCCCCCATATATATTGCATAAAGGGACTGTCGAACTAATTTCAAGTAAGCCTTATTTTAAAGCACAACGATGCATAACGGTTCACTTAAGCCCTAAATCGAATGAAAAATGACGGTTATATCCTCGTTCTCTATCTTTGAAAATTTCCTCAGACCTTCCTTGGCCTGCTACAAAAATTATAGTTGCGCAATAATTATTGTTTATTTTAGGTTTGGAAGTAAGAACAGAGTAGGATTTTCCCCCTGGGGCGCCGGCATTCAAATCACCACAAACCAACAAGGAAAATACAAATATTAAAATAAATACAGTCGTTGTACATATCAATGCAATGGAGACAACTTTCTATTTCAATTTTGATTTCTAGCAAGCCTTCAGAGCTTGGGTTCACATAAAGATGTAAACAAAGAGAAACTGTCAATCAACAGATCCTTTTAATATTTACTTGTAACCTTGTAATTTGGAAAAGCTTGTAAAAAACGATCAAGCCTAAATAGAAAAGTCGTCTTTATTATATTGATATAAACGGCGACCATTGTATTTTCAAAATTTACAACAAAACATTATTTGTCAAATTTTATTCAATTTTCTCAATTACTTATAAACATGAAACCATTCTAGTTTCTAATTATCTAATCATTTCCATTAAACTTCGGTAAATATTTGTAAAAGAAACCATAATTGCACATAGTGAGCCTATATTTCTTTGTTCAAAGACTTTTCTGAGGGGGAAAATGGTCAATGTTTAATCTCAATTAGAAGTAAACTAGTTTTCTTTTTCGTGGATTTTCTATTATTTGAAATATTTGTTTTGGGAGCAGGGCATCCTGAACCTCCCCTTCTCAGTATACAAACAGGACCTGGAGAGGTTCTAAAAGGAGATGTTATATTCCTCCCCCAATCTAAGGTTTGATAAAGTAATGACCAGAAAACAACGGAAAAGGAAGACAACATTATAGCAATAATAAGGAAGTGTAGTTGATGTTGTTACAAAGCAAATAGATTTACTGGACACTTATTAAATTAATTATTTAGTAAAATGGGTCAGTTTACACTGCACACTTGCGGTGTCTTATGCTCATTGGACTTTTTAAAGTAATTACTTGATTCTCAAAGTCGTCTTCCTATTTCTCTAGTTTTCTGGTAATCGATGTATGAGACATTTTGTTCTTGTTCTTTTTGTCGAACTTGAAACCAATTACTTGAAGGGTTTGTTAGCGTTATTTTAATTAACCCTCCATACCATGCAAAGATGACAATGACCGATTAACAAAGGTATCCTCTTATAAGCTTTTGCTGATCAAGCCTGAATTAGATATCAAATGCTCATTTTTTACTGTAAGAAAACATTTAGAAATTGTCAGATTTAAACACTTTTAAACTTTAAAAAACGACTATATCAAGTTTTACGAGAAGAAGCCTATAAAATCATAAATTAATTAATGTGCCTCAACACCCTATACACTGTTTCTTCTGTTCATTTGACTTTATAAAGTCAAGTAAACATAAGTCTAAATTTTTAATAAAACAAGTTTTTTTATTTTGTTCAAATTTATAAATCAACTTATCGCAAATTTGGTAAAATATTGTTGAGGATTTTTTTCCGTTAATTTTGAAAGAAAAAAATAGTTACAAATTTTATCACTGAATTTTTACTTCAGGGTTTAAATTTGTGTTTTTATTTTTCTTAAAAACAACACTTTTAATCTTTGCCTAAATTGACAAAATATATAGATAAATTTTTCTTACATCAAATATTTTTTTTTCAGAGGTAACGTGAGATGGGGACTGCAGCTGGATTATCAAGATACATTCTATCAGGTTTTTTTTTTTTTTTCTTGAGTGGCCGGAAATTTTAAATTTAAGGGATTAATTATTGGATTAAAGAAATTTAAATCCGTTTTCAATAGTTTTGAATCCTGGCTTCGAATGGAGTCACCATCATAAGGACTTTTATTTGGCTCCCACAGTTCGTGATTTCGATCACAATTTGCCAATTTGACCAATCAAACATCAATTTTTAGCTTCTTTATTTGAATTTTTATTAATTTTTATTAATTTTTATTAATTTTTATTAATTTTTATTAATTTTTATTTTAATTCAATCACGACTTGATCTCCGATTCAACAATCTTAAACATACTTTAAAGATTGTTGAATTATATGTCTAAACGCGATTGAATTCAAATTAAAGAAACCGCTATCTTGCTCTGGTTAGATTGAATTTAAATTAAGGCAACCGAACCTATCTTGCCCTGGTTTGATTAAATTTAAATTAAGGCAATCGAACCTATCTTGCCCTGGTTAGATTAAATTTAAATTAAGACAACTGAACCTATCTTGCCCTGGTTAGATTAAATTTAAATTAAGGCAACCGAACCTATCTTGCCCTGGTTAGATTGAATTCAAATTAAAGAGACCGAACCTATCTTGCCCTGGTTAGATTGAAGACATGAGAAAGCTAAACACATAAATAGATAGAAAAGGAAAGGACTTTTTAGTTTAGAATTCAGACTGTAAATTATTTTTCAGAATTTTGTCACTTCTTTCAATTAAAAAGGTTTTTGTCAAACAAGGGAAAAGTGTGATTTAAGTAAAAAATGACAAATATTTTTCTTCAGGTTGGTTTGACTGCACACAATGCTGGAGGATATTCATTAGAATCAAATATTGTTGTCAAAACTCCTAAAGGATGATAAAACGTACTGCAATTTACTTTTTAGTTGATTGATTATAAATTAGGAAAAGTGAGAAAAATCAGATTAAATTGAATAAAAAAATCAGACTAAATTGAACATAAAAAATCAGTCTAAATAAAAAATAAAAAATTGGGAAATTTGTCAGCTATTCATTATTTTTGCAGAATTAGGCAACAACATAAAAAATGGGTTATCCCCCCCCCTCCACAAAACAAAATGAAATGAAAATTTCCAGTTATGGAGACGGGGAGGTGTTTGAGGTGTCCCCAAAATTTTTATGAAATTGAAGGATTAAGGTGGTTTTAAAAATATACTGAAACGGTGATTCTGGTCTCTAAATTGACAGATCCCGGACATGCTCAGCTCTGGCTAGATTAGCGTGTTTTTCAAAAGATCAACCAAAAACAAACCCAAAATCGGGGCCAAAAATAAGCGTTGAACGAACTATTAAAAAATGTTACTTTTACTCAAATATGTCAAATATATGCAACTTAAAATGTTAATTTGTAAAAATAATGCCAACATTACGTACGATGTAAAAGTGGAATATAAATTGACAATTAACTTTATGCAAACTTTTATCTATAAATATTAATTATATTGTATAGTTTTTAAAGTAGCTTTTATGTACATACATGTACAAACATAAATTGTACAACTTTCTTCTAGCTAATTCAAGCACAATTGTTGTACAAACTTTCAAATTCAAATAATTTTACAATTTATGTACAATGTTAAAATCCTGAAGTTTATTATGTTAAGATTAATTTTGTAACAGGGTGTTCAAAACAGTTTTATAAATAATTTGTATTGTTCTGTTCGAATTTATTTTTTTGCACCCTGTAGATATTCCATACACTTTACTCTTATTGAATAAAAATAAATGGAAAATTGCTGAACTGTTAATAATTTATCCTCAAAAAAATGTCATGATTTCACTTAAAAAATTCAATTTATTTCTATGACAATCTACGGTTTCCTGTTTAGGATAATTTTTTAGTAACACATTTAAATTCTAAATTAAATAAATTAAAATGGGTTTTTTAAATAAATAAAAAAAAACCATTGATGGGGTAGACAAATAGGCCTAAATATACTAAAAAGTGCATCTCATGAAATAAATATAATAAAAACTTGCCAATTATTATTGTAAGTGTACAGTATACAATGTACAGGGTACAGATTACACTGCATAGTGTATATTGTATGATGTAAGATGTACAGTTTACAATGTACCTAGCTAACCATATGCAGTTTACAGTATTCAGTGCACAATGTACATTGTACAGTATTCAGTGTACAATGTACAGTGTTAAGTGCACAATGTACAATGTACAGTGTACAGTACACAGTGTATATTAAATAGTGTACTATGTAAATTGTACATGCAGTGTTCATGTTGCACAAGACAAAACATACCCTGTACAGTATATACATCTGTAATTGTACACCATGTGATCTCATATTAATGAAATAAAATACAGGGTGTCCCACGAAACATGACAGTTGGTGAATAGTTTAAAATGTCTTCTTCCATAATTTAATAAGTTGTTTGATACTAAAGAGACTAATAACATTTTTTATATGACAGTTTTATTAGAGTAAAATTGATTTCACAGTAAATTATATATGAGTTAAACATTTTTGAAATAAACTACAAAAAGTCTTTAAAATCTAATATAGTATGTAGAAGACATTCAAAACTATTCATGTTTCGTGGGACACCCTGTAGCTGTTTGTAGAAGTTGTTATAGATTAATGATAAAAGAAATAAATATTATTCAAATCCCTTTATTAAAATATGATGTTTAGATAAGCTGCCTCCTGCAGTTAAAATAAAACAGTTTTAAAAATAACCATCGATTTTTGATTTATACTTCAAATCAAATCAAATCAAATTATATATTTAGCCATAAAATACATGTATAGATGGATATTTATAATTATCATTAACATTAGTAGAAATTACAGTTTATAGCGGTGAGACGGAACTAACCGAAACTGTTTTCAGTCGGTCTCCCGTACAATCAGTCTTTAATCAAAAAATTTAACCTGAAAAGTTTCACAAAAAATAGATTTAGAAAGGTTGGAGTTCCTGGCAGAGAAAGGTGAGGGTTCCTTTAAGAAGTCTGGTGGCTAAATATTAGCGTTTAGAGTAAAAGATACGATTCCTGGCTGAACAGATTCACAGGCTGGTCAAGCGAGACACAAAGCTATAATTGAATATTAATTAAGAATTTGAGCAACTGAAACAATAGAGTTTATCACATCTAAAGTCTAAATATTTATCAAGCAAGATTTTTTTAACACTTAAGTTTAAACCCAAGCTTACTCTCAATTTGTTTAATATTAGGATCAAATTCATTCCATAACAAAGGAATGCTTCTCAGGGTTTCGTTGTGAATCGGGTATGGATGGTTTATTTACCCCTCGAAGAATTTTGAATTATATAAACCATTTCAGATTTTTGCAGAGCCTCTCAAAAGCAAAATAAATTTCGGCTGGGACCCTGCCCCCCAAACGTTTTTTAAAGATAACTCAAAAAGTATTGGTCTAAGGTTGTTCAAATTTTTGGACTTTTCAAGTATCACATGACCCTCACTTTAGGTTTGAAGCGGGGCTTTTATACCAACAGCCTGAGTCCTCGACCTCAGGCATACTGCCTGAATGCCTTATTTTACCTTTACTCGACTAAATCTATATTTAGACCCACTTCCTGTCATTGGATTTCGACTTTTTATAGCTCTTGGAAAGACTTGAAAAAAAGGAAGCTGATGGTGAATTTTTGCGAAGAAATTTTGCATATATTTTTGCACAGATGCCTTTTAAGAGAATTTGCACATTTTCAGTTTTTCTTAAATAGAAATTTAGTTTCATAAAATGTATAATTTATCATATTTCGCGCACTTTTCGTTTTTTCATATTTTTTGCTGAATAACTTAATATTGCAATAAATATTTGAAATTTTGCAAATTTGCAAAATTTTGTTTGCAGATTATTGAATTAGAGCCTAAGGGCTTTCCAAAAATGTATCAAATGTTATAGAGTTGTATTTAATCATGACAATAAGAGAAAAAAAGCGGGAAATTATTTCTCTGAAAATTGAATACTTACCTGCACTCTGGATGTAAACTATAAGAACTGCATTTTCTTGCCAAAATTGAGAACTGACAACCAGGTCTTAAATATGTAGTCTTGCATTCCAAAGCACTAATTTAAATGAACATTAAAAGTTACTTAGCAAAGGGTAAAAAATGCCTTATTTTGGTTTTAGCATTGCTTTTGTAATAACAAGAAAAATGACAGATATCTTCATTTACAATCTGAAATAAGTCTTAATCTTTTTTACATTTTTTAAAAATTTCATTTAAAAATTCTTACAAAATTATTGCAAAGAGATTTCCCATGTCTTAAAGACTTTAACAGGTGATTTCTTGCTCAAACCTTTACTATAGAATCTAAAAATCATTATCGATTTTTAAAATATAAATGCAGTTCTATGATGAAAAGGTGAAAAAATCAGTTCAAGATGCACAAGTTTATAATTATAACTAATTTTAATATCATCTAGATGATTTCAGGGGATTTTGCTGAATTTGCAAAGAGATGAGAAGAGAGGAGTGATTTAAGTCTTAGTCTGATTCCTTTATCATTTGTCCTGACATTTATGACTTTGCCACCCTTTGACCAACTTTTTGGCTCCCCCATCCTCACCTTGGCCTTGGGACGTGTACATTCGCGCATTTTCTTCTTAAAAGACGATAAAACTGTGAACAACGACTTTTCGGGAAACTAAAATTTTAATTTACGAATATTAATTTTAATCATTTTTATCAATATTCTAGAATAATTTTAGAAAAGAATGAGAGGAGTTTAATATCGACCCATAGCTTGGTAGTCTTAATAGTGTTAAATCAACTGTAACTTTCTATTTACATTACATACCAAACTATAAAAGTATATATAAAAGTGTATAAAAGTATGAATTATGATTTAAACTGTGTTCCAGAATGAATGTTTTGAATTTATTATCCTCCCTAATCCCTCCTTATTGTAATAAAAGGGTTGAATCAAAGACTTTGCTAATTATAATTAGCAAAGTCTTTGGGTTGAATGAATGAATCCTGGCTAAATTCATGTACTGCGATTATCCCATTCAATGTACTTAGATATAAACTCTGTCATACCCATAATGTGATTGTTTAACTATGTT
>NW_019397119.1:0-8592 GCF_000591075.1 Eurytemora carolleeae
AATTTGCCCCCATTTCTTTCAAATTTGTCAATCCCAAATGGGATTGAAAAGGGAATTATATTGACCCCTGCCAAGCGCTGGTAAACGGCTGGAGTAACTATGAGTACCCTGGACAATGCTGTGTTTTCTAGCTAGTTGTTCAATATTTTCTTGAATTTTTTTCCTTTGATTTTTTGAAAATTGTTATCTTTAAAAATTTATATTGAACATTTTTTGCAATTTAGTTCAATTCATTTTTTACTTGTTTTTTGTTGTAGGCAAGTTCAGTAAAGAAGCTAGAGTCTAGTGTACTAAAACTGTTCCTAGTGTACTGTATACAGAACAAGCAAACCGAGAAAATCCGGGAATTCTTCGAGAAACTGACACCAGAGTTACAGGTCTCTTAAATTGTTAAAGGATAATAGTAACTAGTCAACCATCTTGATAACATTTTAGTGTTGGGGTTTAATCCTTTTTTTCCAGAAAACAGATAATTTTCAGATGTTGGAAAAACAAATATTTTTTATCTTAGCCACTGAGTGAGTGGAAGGATTGGTTTGCTCTACCCTACTTGAAGGATCCGCATGAAAATCCGCTTTTCTCAATATACTTCTCCAGGCACTGGCAGGTAAGTCATATAGCAAATATAGAGCCCATATTAAATTACGTTGTATATTGTTAATATAGCTAAAGATAGTCCTCTTTAATTTGGGATCGATAGTTATTAGCTTGTTTGATAGCTACGCTTGTGTCCCTGTGTGGGATTTAGAGCTCTATTAATAGCCTGTTTGATAGCTACGATTGTGTCCCAGTGTTGCATTTAGAGCCTCTATTTATAGCTTGTTTGATAGCTACGCTTGTGTCCCTGTGTGGCATTTAGAGCCTTTTTTTTATAGCTTGTTTGATAGCTACGCTTGTGTCCCTGTGTGGCATTTAGAGCCTCTATTTATAGCTTGTTTGATAGCTACGCTTGTGTCTCTGTGTGGTATTTTGAGCTCGATTGAGAGCTTGTTTGATAGCTATCGAGATCGCGCCCAGTGGTAGTGGCGTTGATAGTTCACGGGATTGTAATTTGTAACAGTGTGGATCTTAATTTTAATAGCGGACAGGTTGTACCTGGATAGATACGTTTCGAGGATTTGTTGTGGAGTAGAGGTTTACTACAGTCTGATATTTTCATAGATTTTACGAAAAGAATTCGTAGATTTTTTAGTTGAGCAATTCAACATTTTTGTAACATCATGAATTACAATTTTGTTACTAAGTGAGTTTCGTTTACTGTACATGTTCAATGTTAATTTGTAAAATATACTACTTAGTACATCAAACCGAAACCTGATCACCACTTAAAATTGTATATAAACAACCTTTATCATTATCTCTAGAAAAGTTCTAAATTTCTGGTTTAAAAGTCACCTATCCTTAAACTTTAAGTTATAAAAACTAATTTAAGTTTTTTTTATGGATTTTTATCTTGTTTTAGCCAAAATCACACATGGGAACCGTTTTTTTCTGAAAAAATAAAACATGGAATTATTACTAAATATTGTTTGTTATCTAGGATACACTAATGATTAGTTTACACAATTTCTTCATCCTTTGCTTCCAGTGTATGCCACCACCTAGGTAAATATTCGTTTAGAACAGTGGTTTCATTCAACTGTGGAATACGACGACGAAATTTAACCAATCTGATGCATATTTGATATTGTTAATGTTTAAATATCAACTTATTAAGTTATATGGGTCTGTGTTCACTGCACAGTGTTTTAAGATCATATTGTGAGTTGTCTTCTCAATATTATTCCACAGATTAATGGTCTCATAAGGGTTTCAGATAGATGTAAAATTTAAACAAAATTTCACTAAGAGTCAACTGGTACTATACTCATATTTAGATTTCTGATAAAAAAGTTCGACCAAAAAGTTGGGAATTATCTTAGGTTGAGCAACGCACGCAAAATTATAAACTAATCTTAAAATTTTTAAATTACATACCCCA
This sequence comes from Eurytemora carolleeae, assembly GCF_000591075.1. Taxonomy (NCBI): domain Eukaryota; kingdom Metazoa; phylum Arthropoda; class Copepoda; order Calanoida; family Temoridae; genus Eurytemora; species Eurytemora carolleeae. Next base: position 1,982 of record NW_019397119.1, read on the forward strand.
TTCCCGGTTTTTAACATTTTCCTCAACGAAAAAAGTACAGGTATCCTTATTTTTATTTCTGGAAATAGGTAATTTACAAACTACAACTGCGGCGGTTTTTCATAATTAATTGCCAATTTATGCAGTTTAAACAAGAACGGAAATTAACGTCAGAATATAAATCTTTTCAAGATAGAAATTTTTCCGCATTGTTACTAAGGTAAAGGTTTAAAACGGTATCGGGCTAGCATCACTTGGGTTCAGGTTGACTACCCGTTTAAAGGGACTGTAAGCGTAATTTCAAGTGAGCATGCAAAGAGGACAATGCCCGATTTACAACAGCACCTTTTTAACCTTTGTGTGTTTGTTAAGTACAGAGATATGTGTGTGTAAATTTATCAAAACCGGCTTGCCTTTTATTCAGCTGCGTACAGTGTGTACAAACTGAACTCAATACAGCGCAGCAGATATCTCTGTACTTGAAACATACACAAAGGTTTAAGAGTACCGTTGTATTTCGGTCATTACCCTGTTTGCATGAAGGGTCACTTGAAATAACGATTACAGCCCCTTAAAGAATTGTATCCTCAGATTGGCGGATTATTTGAAAACAGCTGCTCGAAAAAGAAAAACTTAAGGAGCTAGGTCTGCAAACCCTTGAAACCAGACGGAGAAGATTTGATATAATCCAAACATTTAAGATTCTCAAGGGGTTTGACTGTGTGGATAGCAGTATATGGTTTGAAACTGTTGGGACTGAGCCTTCAAGACGGACAAGACAATCTGCTTATCATTTGAACCTAGTTAGAAGGCAAGCAAAGACTGAAATAAGGAGCAACTTCTTCTCAATCAGGGTTGTTGAACCCTGGAATAGATTGCCAACTGAACTGAAAGAGAGCAAGACTATTAAATCATTCAAGGATGGATTGGACACTATCATTTAAACCAAAGATGCCATACAGGACCACACTGTAGCTCCTGTTATAATCCTACCTGGATTTCTAGGAGTCAACATAGAAGTATTGAAGTAAGTAACACAGCGCAGCAAATATCTCTGTACTTGAAACATACACAAAGGTTTAAGAGTTTCGTTGTATTTCGGTCATTACCCTGTTTGCATGAAGGGTCACTTGAAATAACGATTACAGCCCCTTAAAGAATTGTATCCTCAGATTGGCGGATTATTTGAAAACAGCTGCTCGAATCAAGATGCTTAAAGATGAACAGATGAGATTGAAGCTCAAGCTAGCTCAGGTAATTCTTATCTGAAATTTTAAGTGACAAATTTCTTTAAGATTAAAGATCAGTTCAGACTTTATTTAAAAAACACTAAAATTTAAGTGTTCATTAATTAAGTATATTTTTCCAATTGCCGAAAATCTTAAATCTTTAATATTTAAACTTTTTACGGTTTTCCTTGCCTAATTTTTTCCCCTCTTCAAAAACGACTATTTGTAACTGAAATCTGAGGGATAAACTATCTTACCTAGGGGGGCAATACATAATCTAGAACTCATGTCCCATACATACATTACATTACAATAGACTTTCACCATACTCTTAAAGGTGGCCAGTTCGCCCTTTCAAAGTTTTTAAAAATATCCCATTTTTCATAATATTGAAAATTTATGCAAGTTTTAAATAGATTTTTTGGTACGATTATAATAATTTATTAAAAAGTAATTTTCTTTTAGTTATTGATTTAGGAAATTAACAACATACACAAGGAATACCAATGTTTAACAGGATTAAATTGTTAATTTCTTTCATTAATTTTTTCTCAAGAAACTCTAGGATGGCCATTTTGGGTAATAATATCTAGGTAACTACCAATACAAATATTTAAAGTGATAATCCTGGAAACAAAAGGTTTTATTGTGATTTGCTGGGTTTCTGTCACTGACTTTTGAGATTTAGATCTGCAGAAGAATCTGGGAAACGGTGTCCCTGATGCAAGAGGGTTGATAGTTCTAATCCTAAACTCTCCAGAGGAAATTCTGCGACAGTACGACCTTTGGATTGCATATTGCTGAAATAAGATATTATCTTATTAATGCAAAAATGATAACTTAAATTTTACATCACCTTTCATTTCCGATTCACAGCGGTACCCTTTGAACCATTGTTGAGAGGCCGTTGTTTGTATCTCTTAAATCATGATTGAAATGAAAGATCACTTAAAATTTCGCTTACAGTCCATTTAACTTTAAAAGAACATGTTTTTTAGGCTGGTTATGATGAGGATTTAAATCTGAGTTCAGGGAATATAAAATATTTCGAGGCTCCTCCTTCGCAGGGATTTATCAATTTAAATTTTTGTATTATCCTGGCAGACCAGTTTTATTATCCCGGCAAACCAGTTTTATTTTCCCGGCAGACCAGTTTTATTTTCCCGACAGAAAATTTTTTTATCCCGGCAGACCTGGCTGAAAATAACTGTTGAATTTTCAACTTTATCTTTTTTCTTTTTTTTCTCTTATTTATTTATATTTTTTTTGATTAACTGTATCAACATGTTTTATTTTTTCCACTTTAGTATTCACAATAAACAATTATTTACTCGAGCCTGCAATAAATTCCAAATAAGTACAACCTTTATTCAATAAATTGAGGGACCATTAACCGCAAATCCATTATCGTAAATCCATTAATCATTTAATTTTCAATCCTTACAACAATTAGGTCTTTTTTGTCCGCTAATGATCAAATCAAGTTTATTATAATTTTTCTACATTAATTTCAAATTGCTAACAACGACGCCATAAAGTTGATTTAAATACAGGGAAAGAAATAATTTTGGATAGAATTTCTTTCTGAACTTTTTTCTTACTTTTTGCACATCACTTTGCAGCAGAGTCAAGAATTTTAATGGTTCTCAAGGGTTTTGATCAGACCCTTCACCAGATCCATTTTAGTTCGTTGCAGATATCAGGATGTCCCGATCTAATATTAAACTGATCCAATTTTCGCAGATTTCTGACGATTTCTTGGCGGACTTGTTTGTCTTTACTTATTTACATTTCCGAAATATCAACCTGTAATGATGTGTTAATAAACAGAAATAACGCGAGTATTCAAGTTAATGAAAAATGTATCACTTAATTCCAATACTTTGGGACACATTGGCGGTCAGGTCAGGTTCTGATTTACAATAAAATTGCTGAATAACGCAGGAAATTATGGATGATTTCTTCTTGATTGCGCAAGAAGCTGGAAAAACTGACAATCAGGAATACATTCTAAACTTGTTAAATAATTTTTAAAATTAGAAAAAATCGATTTCTTTTGATATAAATAGGGTTACCCACAAAGGATTAGACTTCAGAGACGATTGTACGGAATATGATTAGACCGTTTTCTTGTATTCGGGGTTTCTTGCAGGCCAAAACTGACTTGTTTCTGTGCTTAATCATTTAGAATACAATCAAAACACTTAATTAAATGCAGAAACTTAAAATCAAGCTTCAAATTGTCATATTTTTAGAGCTTTGGGTCGTCTTTACAGTCTCATCCTTTGTGCGTAACCTTATACATGCAGGGTTACCCACAAAGGATGAGACTGTAAAGACGACCTAAAACTTTTAAAATATTTGACGAGCCTTGACTAGCTTATTAATTTAATTAAAGAAAATTGGTGGGTTTGCTCCTGGCCCAGGCAATCCTAACCCTCAGCACTTCCCCTTCCGGTACGCATATCAATCACGCCTGGGGTCGTCTGTTTAGTCCGCTTAAGACATGTTCTATTGGTGAACCCTGGATGTAATTGTAAGCGTACCCGGGTACAGAGTTAGCAGAACCCATAGTATTCTGTAGCCCTAGGTCAACATCCTTGACCCGCCTAAACTCGATGTTTTGTATGATCTTTTGTAAAATAATTCCAAACATGCTATCCACTTAATTTTAATACATGCACCCGGCATATTAAAACATTAATTACGCATAGCCGTCTCATTCGGTGTGGTTAACCCTGTAGTTGAAAAAATGGAAAAAATATTTCTTATTCTAGGAAATGCAAAATAATTGTTGTGTACATTAATGATTTTGACCAATGTGACTCTAGCCCACTCATTGTTGCAGTGACCCCCATAAAACTGTGGGAAATAAAGACGATATTTGACCCAATGATTTTTAGATAGTCCAAGGAACTTGAAATACGTGAATTGTGCATGTGTTTAAAAATCAATTTGCACCATAACAACATAAATTAGCAACACTGATTAAATGTCGTCGTCTGATTCCACAGTTTTCAGACTCTCAATGTAGTAATTTCAAAGCTAAAAACGCGACATACTGATCAAAAAGTTAATAATAGTATCTATATCTGCAGGTGAAATCTATTAAGAGTTTTCTGAAGACAATAACTGGAAATCGAAGGTATCTATAACTTTAAAGTAGTAACCTGTATATTTGTCTGTTTAAATCTGTCCGATCATAACTCATGAACCCCTGGACCGATTTGCCTCAAAGTTTGATTTGGGACTTTGGAGAACCATGGAAACATTTTTGGCTTGATATAAAAGTTTAATTATGAGCGGTTGCATTTTTTAAAAACTTTAGTTTTCGGCAAAGGTGGGTTCACAAGCTAGTAACATTTTTGTAACTGAAATCTAAGCAATATTTTGTCCTAATATTGTCAAAATCAGACTTCAGAGGCAAAGTTTTTACGATTAACGTTTTCACAATTTACAAAATTATCATTGTTAAACCATTATGTTTCCCTCTTCCCCCTTTCAAGAATGAATTTAAACTCAAATAAAAGGGATAGCTCCCTTTTTTATTATATCACAAAATATCCTATATTTTGAAATTTAGATTTACAAAGGCTTTCATACCACTTAAAGATGAAGAATAAGGCGGATAAAAAAAATATGGCGGATCTTTTGTATTAAATGTTTTTACGAGTAGATTTTCATCTACGACTTCTAGTTCTGTACTCTGTGCAAGAATGAGATATAATTTGACATTCTGTTTTTCTAGAACATCTTTGAGTGCTATTGCTGACTTGGTTTTTCACAAGTTTAAAATTTTAAACATTTTTTCTTCAAATTGGTAAACAAGCCTTTTTTTTATAGCACCAAGCCCCCGAGTTCCCAGCCAGTAATCAGCAGGGTCAAACCAACTAATCTCAGGTAGGTCAACCCTCAGTAGGGAGGGGATGCAGGGCCGCCATGAGCCCCGCCTTCGTATTTGCAGATTATTTAATGATATATAGGTAGGATATATAGGTCGAATATATAGTTCGGATATATAGGTCTCATATATAGATAGGATATATAGGTCGAGTATATATGTTCGGATATATAGGTCGGATATATAGTTCGGATATATAGGTCGGATTTATAGGTCGGATATGTAGGTTGGATATATAGGTTGGATATATAGGTCGGATATATAGGTCGGATATAAAGGTAGGATAGGTAGGATATATAGGTAGGATATATAGGTCGGATATTTAGGTGGGCTATTCAGGTGGGAATGGGATATACAGGTCGGATATATAGGTCGGATATTTAGGTTGGATATATGGGTCGGATATACAGGTCGGATATTTAGGTCGGATAATTTTTTTATAGCACCAAGCCCCCGAGTTCCCAGCCAGTAATCAGCAGGGTCAAACCAACTAATCTCAGGTAAGTCAACCCTCAGGAGGGAGGGGATGCAGGGCCGCTATGAGCCCCGCAAAAAATCCTTCGTATTTGCAGATTATTTAAAATGACCGGGCTATAACCCTAAACGTTAGAATAGATATTATAGAAGTAATCAATAACATTTTTTTTTAAATACATACATATATTTAATCTTTAAATAGCTATGCAGTTTTTTCTTGAATTTCCAAAAACCATTGCAGCATTTAACTATTCATATATTAAATATTTTTTCTATACATTTTAATATATTTCTTCTGCATTATATTCTAAAGAATAGGGGCCATTTTAAAAACTCATCTGTAAATCCAAGGGCTTGGAGACCATTTCACGGGGTTAATGGCGTCGCTGCACCTCCTCCCTACCGTCAGCAGACAAATTTGGAAACTATCGAAAACAACAGCAAAAGCACAAGTTGTATGAAATTTAGGTCGGATATACAGGTAGGATATATAGGTCGGATATATAGATAGGATATATAATATATAGGTAGGATATATTATAGGTGGGATATAGGTCGGATATATATATCCGACGTATATATCCGATATATCGGTTTTATGGGTCGGACATACATGTCGGATATTGTGACATAGAAACGCCTCAACACGGAAATGCCTCAAAAAAACAGAATCATAAAACTAATTTAATGTCGTCTTCTCTCAACTAAAAATCAAAAAGATAAAGGTCGGATATATAGATAGAATATATACTATATAGGTCGGATATATAGGTAGGATATATAGGTAGGATATAAAGGTCGGATATAAAGATCGGATATATAGGTCGGATTTATAGGTCGAATATAATTAAATAAGAAAAAAAGTTCCATTAGATTTGGCTAATTTGACTACGTCACTATACTTTTTGCAATTCTGAAGAAGTAGTCCGGATCAAATACTTCTTGCTCTTCGTAAATGCCGACCAGAATTTGACAAAAAGGTTTAGAAAATTTGTAGTGTGCTTGTGAATATCCCCCCCCCCCAC
>NW_019397119.1:8602-27908 GCF_000591075.1 Eurytemora carolleeae
TGTAAAATCACATTTTACTATTTAGCGTGAGTAAAACCCCCTTGAAGCGTATATCCCAGGCCTCGGCTAAACCCAGTAACCTCTCTTCAACCTCCACAACATCGAACACCAGCCTCGAGAAGCAGGAGGCCAAGGAGGACCAAGTAGATCAACTAAGTCAAGATCAAGATGACCTCTCTGAGAAAAGTGAAAAGGTTGTGGTGAACTATTCATTTTTTATATTTTTATTTAAAAATTCTTCATAAGCGTTGACACTCTTAATGTAAAGCGCTTTAACTCTTAATCTGCCAATAACAGCAGTCATGTACTGAAATTATATTATATTGACCCAATATAGCGGTCAACCAAAGGAATTCTGAGCTGAACATTTTTAAATTTTGGATATCGATATCGGAAACCTTCCAGCCAAACAGAAGCCGAGAAATTTTGAAATTTTGGCGCGCAATTTATGCGAAAACTCTCATTGGTCGGAATCCAAAAGAGAGGATTAAGCAGGAAATCAAAATTGTCAACATTAGATACAGAGATTTAGCAATCAGGATTTAGGGTATCCAATACAAGGGTTATCAGCTCAGTGGCCGAATTTAAAGAATTTGAGCGGCGGTTTAAATTTAAGCCGCGGCTTAAATATGGTTGATTCCACTTAAAATTGTATCAACTGTTTCAAGATTTAAGCCGGCGCTTAATTTAAACCGGGTTTTGGCAGATTTAAACCGCGGCTCAAATTCTTTAAATTCCAACTCAGAAGAGATTATCTATTTCCAGCAAAAATTGTTTTTTTGTTTTTATTTTGTAAGAACCTTTTTTTCAGGATTTTGAAAGTAACCTCCTGATGACGCCTGCTACTCCTGGAAGCCGATATTTACTCCTGGGACAGGAGGAATATAACGAACATAGGAGTACTGTGTGTGCTCTCCAGGTATATACAGGGTAATTCACAAAGGATGAGACTTCAGAATCGATTCTAGGTTATCTGTTTAGTCCGTTTATTTAGAGTTCCTTGTAATCTGTTTAGTCCGTTTTCTTAGAGTTCCTTGTAATAACTAATATGGCTCATTTCTGTGCTTTATCATTAAGTAAACCGGCAAAATACTCAACCAAATGCAGAAACTAAAAATCAAGCTTCACATCGTCACATTTTTAGAGTTTTGGATCGTCTTTACAGTCTCATCCTTTGTGGGTAACCTAACCCTTTATATAATAATGTTTTAGTTTTAAAGGGACTTTAAGGGCACGTAGCATTCCATGCAAAGATGTCAATGCCCGATTTACTATTGCGCCCTTTTAAGCTTTGTCTGATCAAGTATGAAATAGGTATCTATTTTTTTTGTTCCTTTCAACTGTTATTTTTTCAATTGCGGTTTTTCTGCGAATTTTTTGTTCCTTTCAACTGTTATTTTTTCAATTGCGGTTTTTCTGCGAAAGTGTGTTGGACATATCTTGCTTAATATTAGAAACATTGGAGAAATTATCAGAAATAAACATTTTCTTCCACTTTTTTGATCAGATGAAGGTGTCAAGGGTACTGCTGGAAACCTAACTTTACCATCTTTGCATGGAGGGTTACTTGAAATTATGCTTTCAGGATGCTAATCAGCAATTTTCAGGGGCTTAGTTTCATACGATATATAATAAACATCACACATGTGATAGGGGTTACATTAATCATACTTTTGTTAAATCTAAATAGTTTAAAATTAAACTTTTGTTTTTCAAATTGCAAAATTTTTAAATTGCAAATTTTGTCAATTTTTTGTTTCTAGAAAACAGAAACGGTTTTTTAAACTTGAAGGTATTAAATAATTTGTGTCCTTAACATTACTTAGACCTTGTGTTTTTTATTTGTAACCGTTGCTCTACATTGGGACATGTAAACTGTGAAATAGGAAGACGACATTTAAGCGGTTTGATTTTTATTTTCTCGATAAAAAAAATGCCAGTTCACTGCACATTTGATTGGACTATTTAAAACCAAAACTTGAGTTTAAAAGTCAACTTCCTATGTCATAGTTATTAGTTATATATGTCTCATTGTCTATGCAATGTGCATGGAAAAGGGGACAATCCCTTGAATAATAATAAATTATTCTGTATTAAAATTACTTAATAAAGTTGAGGAGTCCATCTCATCCATCAGTATATGAGTAGTTCTTCTGCCCAGTCCATCCGATGGCTTCTGAAATATTAATTATTTGTTTTTAGTTTTTTTTGGCAAGTTTATTATTTTTTCATTTACTTACCGCAGGGGACCAGAAAAATGGAGAATTAAGTTGTTGAGCCTTTTTTATGCGTAATGAAATCTCAAATTTGTCCTGTAACTTAAAGGGGGTGTTCGCGAAAATGGTATCGTAAAGTAATCAACTTAATTTCAAACAAATCATTCAGATATTACAACCTAAAGTCATCGATTATTTTTTGACACATTCGTATATAGTTAATATTTCATAATATTTGTTATTTGTTTTATATAAAATGCACTTAAAACGACTTTTTTCCGCTAGGTGTCCCTGCCACGTGTAATCATTCAAAGCATTGAGAGCTGATACATCTGGTGGGGAAATATTTCTGCGTTTAAAGGGCATTGTATAAAAAACGAATATTAAATATTTACTATAAACGAATGCCATGAAAATTAATCGATGACTATAGGTTTTATTATCTGAATGATTTGTTTGACATTAAATAGATTTTTACGATCCGAGTCGTATATTGCAACTTTCTGAATTTGTATGGATGCTACGTTCTTCACTCTTCAGTAAAGACGTTTTTAACTATTTTCTCTTAATAGACGCAACTGGTAAAAGTAAGATTGGTAGAGATCAAAAGCGATTATTTTTCGTCGTAAGCCTATATCCCCTTTCATCTTTCGCGAACACTTCCTTTAAAAATTAATTTTCATTCGTTCTCTTGTTATAAAGCGGGTGAAAATTTCTAGAATTATAATATATCTGATATTTTAACCCCCTTCATCTGGGTAATATCTCTTCAGATTGATTAAACTCAAGACCCCCGCTAGAGTTTATAGTTGTAAACCCCTCTTATCGCCCTTTTTTCTAAGACACCCTGTATGCGTTTATGATAATTGTTTTAATGTAGGTGTCTCCGTCTGGCCTGGTTGCCACAGCTGACGTCAGTGGGGTTGTCAAGGTTAAATAAATAAATAGTGGTTTAGAGTTGAGGGTTGAGGGTTGAGGGTTGAGGGTTTAGAGTTGAGGGTTTAGGGTTTAGAGTTGAGGGTTTAGGGTTTAGAGTTTATGGTTTAGAGTTGAGGGTTTAGGGTTGACGGTTAAGAGTTGAGGGTTTAAGGTTTAGAGTTGAGGGTTTAGGGTTTAGAGTTAAGGGTTTAGGGTTTAGGGTTTAGAGTTAAGGGTTTAGGGTTTAAAGTTGAGGATTCGGGGTTTAGAGTTGAGAGTTTATGTTTTTAGAGTTGAGGGTTTAGAGTTGAGGGTTTAGAGTTGAGGGATTAGAGTTGAGGGATTAGAGTTTATGGTTTAGGGTTGAGGGATTAGGGTGTGCCATTTTATTAAACATCTAAAGTTCCAAAATGTGTTTTTGTTCAGAGAACTATATAATAAAACCATAAGGGCGTTTATTATCAAGTGAAGTAATTAATCATTATTATCTAACGAATCGTTACCATTTTTCACTAAAACTCCCTTTTAGAGTCAGTAAATGTAACTTTAAGTGGCTCTCCATGTTCAAATTCACTACAGTACCCTTAAAACCTTAATCTGTGTAGCAATGAGGATTAGAACATCTTTGTTTTTTCTATCTAGAAGAAATTATGACAATTTCCTTTATGTTTCTCGTGAATAATAAGGTAAAAAGTCACTTTTACAGAGAAACTACAATAAAAAATAATCAATTTTTACGCCAGCAAAACAGGGACATCTCAGTCATGCTTCTTGAACCAGACAAAAGGTTTGAAGGCTACTGCTGTGAATCGGACTTTTTATAAATGTTGGGTCACCGGAAATTTTGTCTACATTCCCTTTAAGCACTAATCCCTAGAAATGTTTCCATTGAATAATTTATCAAATCCATAAAACCCAAGTATTCTCAAAATGACCAATAATTACAATTATAAAGACAATAAATCGAATGGCCCACCACACATTAAAATGATTGATGTGTCAATAAATAAAAGAAGCCGCCGAGGAATTTCAGGCTTTTTACGCAAATGGTTTACACAATGCATTTTTTTTGTGGTTGAAGAATACCTAAATATGTGGACAATTGTTTTTCTTAAATTAAACGTTTTGTGGAAATATATATTTTAAAGGACTTTAAATATCTTAAAAGTGTTCTCCAAAGTCGTATTTTATACAACGAACGAATTTTCCGAAAGATTTTGAAATAACGATCTTTTTAACTTAATTAAAGCGATTTTTTGAGAGAAAAAAAAACTTTGAAAACGATAGTCTTTACTTAACGAATGATTTTTTCGAACAAACTTAAAACGATCGTTTTTTACAGAAAGAACGATATTTAACGAACGATTTTACTGGATGAGCGATTTTACTGAACGAACGATTTTATTTAACGAACAATTTTACTGAATGAACGATTTACTGAACCAACGATATTACTGAACGAACGATTTTACTGAACGAACGATTCTAGTGAACGGTTGTTCAATGAGAAAATGACGAAATAGATGGAAAATTAACGATGATTTTGAAAACGAACGAAATCAAATTTTTTGAACGATTAGAAAAAAATCTATCATAGTTCGTTCACGAACGATGAACGAATGAACGCGCGTATCTCTTAGGATGAGCTTAAGGAAATATACACTAAAGGATGATTATAATAAAGGGTGAATCGTAATAAATGAGGATAAGCTTAAAGAAACAAACATTAATGAATATCCGTAAACAAATATCCCTTTTATTTCGGGTCTGAAAATAATCCCATTAATTCACGTTTTGAATTCTATCCCCTAATCTTCGGTGCTAGCAGCTGAGTGTATTTGATGTTGTTACCAAGCAAAAAGTTACACTGTAACTATTGTAAATCTAGGTCTGGTCTACTGGTGCCTCAATGCACCCATCAACCATATCTACCTTTATCTCAGCAAGGTAAGACTAAATCCAAAAATGTCGTCTTATTGTTTAAAATTAGGAACAGTAATTTAAAGATTTTACGTGTTTAAAGGTTCCGTAAGCTTAATTTCAAGTAATACGCGAAGATATAGTCCGATCATCGGTACCCTTTAAAGCTTTGTCTGATCAAGTATGAATTAGATATCCATGTTTTTGTTTATTTGAACTATTCATCTTCATTAGAAGTTTCTCTGCTAAATTTACTCGCACATTTCCTGCTTATTCGAAACAATGGAGAAATTATCAGAGTTAAACACTTATTGAGTCAGAAAAACGACATTTTCTTCCAATTTTTTAATTTTAATTTAAAGTTTAATTTTTAATTAGACCCTGCTATCTTTGCACGGAGAGTCACTTGAAATTAGTTAGTGATGTGTTTTTAGTCAATTTTGGATCTTTTTTAGTCGTTTTTAGTCATTTTGGATATTTATAGTCGTTTTTAGTCATTTTGGATCTTTTTAAGCCGTTTTTAGTCATTTTGGGTCGTTTCTTGTCGGTATTTTCTTTCAGGGTCAAAATATGGCGTAATGTAGGAAAAGCCAATGTTCAATTAGTATTTATAGCTTTTAACTTCTTACACATGTCAAATTTAGACCCTGGTAGAAGATGTATGCAGAAAACGAGCCTAAAACTATCCAAAAACTTTGCAAAAACGAACGTCGAACGTGTTTTAACAATTTAGGATAGTTTCAGGATCGTTTTTCCATTTCTTATATTTTTGTCTTGCTTTTGTCATGTTTCTTAATTAATTCAGTGCTTAGGATCCGGATCCGTTGGATCCGCAAGATTTTGGCGTACAGGATCCGGATTCAAGTGTCAAATTATCAACAAAAAACAGCAAAAAAAAGCTTGCTCTAAAAACCAAAATCTGAACTATTGAAAAAGGAGAGATTATAAGACTTTCCTGATTTCTGAATGGTTAATTTTTTTCTGGGATCCGGATCCGGATCCACATCTGCATCAAAATTAAATGGATCCTAAGCACTAATGATTACGGATGACTGTTAATTTTTTATTAATAGTCCAGTAAGCTGCTTGGTCTGGTTGGATGATAGAAAACTTATCTATGGTACTCATATGGGTCAGGTCAGTCTTTGTTCATTTAATGGGGGAAGAGGGAAGAAGCAAAAAAAAGAGGAAATTTGTTTTTTATCTGCTGGTTTTAGCTATTACAGGAAGCTATGCAAAACCATTTTGGGTGTGAGGGATAGTAAGATGTCCCTAAAACTCTGTTTAATTTTATTTGACAAGAAGCGATATCAACGACATGCTATACTATATAGTGTGAACACTACACATTCTACTTTATTTTCCCGGTACTCAATTTTCAGCTTAAAAAAGTAAATACCAGTTAACGATTGCTAAACAATGACTGTAAAGCGATCATTTTACAAAATGGAGAATATCTTGAATTTCCGTCTACTGTCCCTTAAAGGTTTATAATGCTAGGTCAGACTGTGTGATGTGGAAGATAAATGTTTAGTCATGGAAACCGCCTGCAATAAGCTTACCGGTCAACCTATCAGGTTCATCTATTCATTTATTTATTTATTCATTTATTCATTTATTCATTAATTCATTTATTCATTTATTCATTTATTCATTTATTCATTTATTATTCATTTGTTCATTTGTTCATTTGTTCATTTGTTCTGTTCGTTTGTTCATTTGTTTATCTGTTCCATTATTTTTTTTCTCGTTCATTCGTTTATTCATTTATTCACTTTTTATTTATCAGTTGTTCAGGTGTTCAGTTGTTCAGTTCTTTATATTTACATTCGATAATTTATGCATTTATTTACTTCGATCCTTTATCCTAATCATATTTTAGTGCTTTGGCATCTAGACCATCAGGAAGTTCCTTTTTTGTTTGCAGTGCTGGCAAAGCTCTTATTATTAACTCTAAGGAAATCAGGGTATATGGTTCAATGGATCCGTTCTATTATCAAATGGATCAAGCTCATGAATATTTTCTAAATTTTCATGTTTTTTCTATTATTTTCTCTGAAACTTGAATATCCACTCAAGAGATCAGAGCAGTTTTATTAATCTTTCATCAGCCAATACTCTAGATTATGTTGTTCTTTATATTTTGAGGATTAAAGGGACTGTAAGCGTAATTTCAAGTGACCCTTTTTGCAAAAATGGCAATGCCCAATTCACAATGGTATCCCTTAAAAATTTGTAATAAGTACAAATTATACATCCATGTTTATAACGTTGAAAACTAATTATTTTCAATTTGGATTTCTCTACCAAAGTGACCTGCGTTTTTCTACTGTAGGAAACAAGAAAGATATTATTAGAATTAAACACTTTTCAAGCTGAAAACGACGTTATCTTCCACATTACTGATCAGATAAAGGTCAAATGGGTACCATTGAGAATCTAATGCTTGATAAACTTTCAAAAATAAACTAAAAGTTTCTTTTTAAAAAAGTTAAAAACAAGCAAAATAATATCTTTGGGCGATGGGGAGTATTGAGTAAGTTGGGTAAATTAAAATTGTATTTTAAAGTTTATACTCAAATATTCATTTTATCAGAAAGTTTTATTTATTTCCCCCAATTATATGATGGGATCAATATGAAAGTCTATAGGAGAGATGCAACTGATGTTTCAAGAAAAGTATAAAATAAAAGTAAACGAATTATTTCTCAATTAGCTTTTTTGTGTCCATAATGTGCTCAAACTCGTTGGCAAGTCTTTGTTTTTCAAACTGGGGAGGGAGGGACTGTCGTCTTACTTTTAAAGTGACCATTCATTAAAAAAAAGGAAGGCATGTTCCATTCTCAACGGTACCCTTGAAACTTGAAGCTGACCCTTAATGTGGAAGATAATGTCCTTTTCTTGGCTTGAGAAGTGTTAAACTCACTTAAATTAATTTCTCCATTATTTCTGGAGTAAAAAATGCGCTAATTACTTTCGCAGTGTCACTCTGTCAATGTAGGTTTAGTTGAAATTACGTATACAGTCCCTTTAAGATCTAACATTGTTGAGTGTACAGTTCCTTTAATATCTAATATTGTTGAGTGTACAGTCCCTTTAAGATCTAACATTGTTGAGTTTACAGTTCCTTTAATATCAAACATTGTTGACTGTACAGTCCCTTTAAGATCAAACATTGTTGAGTGTACTGTCCCTTTAAGATCAAACATTGTTGAGTGCACAGTCCCTTTAATATCAAACATTGTTGAGTGTACAGTCCCTTTAAGATTAAACATTGTTGAGTGTACAGTTCCTTTAAGATCTAACATTGTTAATTGGATAATTGATTGATACCCTGCATGAGCCAGAACTTCAGTGTAGAGGTAGAACTGGTTGACCCTGCTCTGACCGGAGTATCAGCTGCGCACTTTAACCATAACGGGGCATTGCTCGTATTTGCAACCAACAAGGGCAAGGGAGGATAACAGTTAATGGCCATCTTTTCTTTAATTTCAAATTTGTATTTTTTGGTAAAATGTTTGAGTTTAAAGAAACGCATTATTTAATTCAGATTATTAACTGAATTTTGGTAAAAGTATTTTAAATATTTCTTAGGTCTTAAGAAAAATAAAGAGTGTTTTGCAATCGGGAAACAAATTCATGAAAAAATAATTAAAGATTTATTTAATTTTTATCTGCTAAGGTCGGAATAATGGATTTGAACCGAAATGAGATCTTGGCTACGTGGTCCGGACATCAGAAGGAAAAGATCATTTTAAAAATAAAATTATTTTTACAAAATTATTAAAAATTAATCAGACAATTTTAAAGTTCTTAAAAGATATTAACAGTAATATTATCTTCTTTTTTTATTTGATTTTTTCCAGGGTGTTATAGGCTTAGAACTTAGCCTTGATGAGACCAGTGTTTGGAGTTTAGGAAGGGAGGGAACACTTCTTCAATCCAGTTTACTCCGTCCTGGAGATAAGGTTATAGTTTACTCCGTCCTGGAGATAAGGTTAGAGTTTACTCCGTCCTGGAGATAAGGTTAGAGTTTACTCCGTCCTGGAGATAAGGTTAGAGTTTACTCCGTCCTAAGCGTTTACTTCGTACTAGAGATAAGGTTAGAGCTTACACAATCCTGGAAATCAGGTTAGAGTTTACGCCATCCTGGAGATAAGGTTAGAGTTTAATCCGTCCTGGAGATAAGGTTGGAGTTTACTCCGTCCTAGAGATAAGGTTAGAGTTTACTCCGTCCAGGAGATAAGGTAAGAGTTTACTACATCTTAGAGATAAGGTTAGAGTTTACTCCGTCCTACAGATAAGGTTAGAGTTTAATCCGTCCTGGAGATAAGGTTAGAGTTTAATCCGTCCTGGAGATAAGGTTAGAGTTTAATCCGTCCTGGAGATAAGGTTAGAGTTTACTCCGTCCTGGAGATAAGGTTAGAGTTTACTCCATCCTGGAGATAAGGTTAGAGTTTACTACGTCCTGGAGATAAGGTTAGCGTTTACTCCGTTCTGGAGATAAGGTTAGAGTTTACTACATCTTAGAGATAAGGTTGGAGTTTACCCCATCCTGGAGATAAGGTTAGAGTTTACTCCATCCCGGAGATTTGGTTAGAGTTTACTCCATCCGTGAGATAATGTTAGAGTTTACTCCGTCCTGGAGATAAGGTAAGAGTTTAATCCGTCCTAGAGATAAGGTTAGAGTTTACTTCATCCTGGAGATAAGGTTGGAGTTTACCCCATCCCGGAGATCAGATTAGAGCTTACTCTATCCTAGAGATAAGGTTAGAGTTTACTCCGTCCTGGAGATAAGGTTAGAGTTTACTCCGTCCTGGAGATAAGGTTTGAGTTTACTTCGTCCTAGAGATAAGGTTAGCGTTTACTCCGTACTAGAGATAAGGTTAGCGTTTACTTCGTACTAGAGATAAGGTTAGAGCTTACACAATCCTGGAAATCAGGTTAGAGTTTACGCCATCCTGGAGATAAGGTTAGAGTTTACTCCGTCCTACAGGTAAGGTTAGAGTTTAATCCGTCCTGGATATAAGGTTGGAGTTTAATCCGTCCTACAGATTAGAGTTGAATCCGGCCTGGAGATTAGGTTAGAGCTTACTCAATCCAGAAGATAAGGTTAGAGTTTACCCCATATTGGAGATAAGGTTAGAGGTTACTTCATCCTTGAGATCAGTAATCAGTAATCAGTATCAGTATCAGTATCAGTATCAGTATCAGAATCAGTATCAGTATCAGTAATCAGTATTAATATCAATAACAATATCAATATCAATATCAATATCAATATCAATATCAATATCAATATCAATATCAATATCAATATCAATATCAATATCAATATCAATATCATGGAAATCAGGTTAGAGTTTACGCCATCCTGGAGATCAGGTTAGAGTTTCCTCCGTCCTACAGGTAAATTTAGAGTTTAATCCGTCCTGGATATAAGGTTGGAGTTTACTCCGTCCTACAGATATGGTTAGAGTTTAATCCGGCCTGGAGATAAGGTTAGAGCTTACTCAGTCCAGAAGATAAGGATAGAGTTTACCCCATATTGGAGATAAGGTTAGAGGTTACTTCATCCTGGAGATCAGTATCAGTATCAGTATCAGTATCAGTATCAGTATCAGTATCCGTATCAGTATCAGTATCAGTATCAGTATCAGTATTAATTTGGTTGTAGTTGTCGTTGTTGTTGTTATAATTTTTTTATTATTATAAATTTTGTTGTTATTATTATTATTATGCTGAAGGTATGGAGCGGAGATGTATCTACTAAGGACGGGTTTACCGGAGATTTTGCTCTGTCTCCGGACGGAGAACATATACTTTACGGCTCCGACGAAGGAGCAGTTATTTACAGGTTTAAGAAGATTTTTAAGGGATTGTTTAAATAACTTTGTGTGAACTCAAATCTCAAGTCTGGAGTCCCGACCCACAATAACAGTGCCTTTTTATTAGATAAACAATAAACATGGTGTAATGTAATAAGGTATGGATCGTTTTCACGTTTTTGTTAAAAAATCGTTTCGTTTTAAAAACAATCGTTTTTTTAAATGGTCGTATTAAAAACCATTTTTTTAAACGATCGTTTTTAAAAAGTACCGTTTTAATGATGTTCGTTGTTTCGTTAATGCTCGTTAACGACGACCCATAGTTAATGATTGTTAACGACGACCCTCAGTTAATGATCGTTAACGACGACCCTTCGTTAACGATCGTTATCAATCATTACATTATCCAATAAATAATCAAATCAGACTTCTAGCGATGTCATACTTTAAATTAAAGATGACTGTACTAAGTCAAATATGAAGTCTAGGGTTTACGATATTCTACCATTCAACTTATTACTTTTGCGTCTCATGGTATAATTGTGTAAGTAATTTTAATAGTCGATCATTTTGCTTCAAATTTGAACCACTTTACACACACACAAACATACAATCATCAATTTGAAATATTTACTTATAAATTGACAACATATTAATCGTTGCTTATGATCAAAATTTGAGTTTTCGTTTCTTTTATGATACCTGAAAGAAAACAATAATTTTTTAAAATTAATTCTCTAAACGAAGTAAAACTTGTTACTTACATGATTAATAACATTTTTTAACGCATTTTTGCATTAATAACATAAGAATGTAGATCTCAAAACTTCTATAAATTTCATTTGTTTAACCATTGGTTATTGAATAAGTTATTGATTGATATTACGACATGATTGATGTAAAGATAATAAATTAAGGGTCCTCGTTAACGATCGTTAACAAAGGGTCGTCTATAGCGATGGTTACAGAATGGTCGTCGTTAACGATCGTTAGTTAAGGGTCATCGTTAACGCTTATTAACGAAGGTTTGTCGTTTACGATCGTTAATTAAGGGTCGTCGTTTACGATCGTTGATTAAGGGTAGTCGTTAACGATCATTAACGAAGGGTCGTCGGTAACGAAGGGTTGTCGTTAACTCATATTTATTAATGACAATTTTTGATTTTAAAATACTGGTAAGTTGAGATAAGACCCGTGAATTAGGAAGAGGACTATTAAACTCAAGTAAAAATAGTCCAATGGACGTGAAACAGAAATTGTGCAGTGTACACAGACCAATTTGAATTAAAACGTGATTTTCACGCTAATGTCGAAACATTTCCTTACAATTTGCATAAGATTGATTTTTTGTCGTCTTTCTACTCCACAGTTTTATGAGTCTCACTTATTAATGCAGTGGAGTGCTCTGATCCCATTAAGATCGATCCGGATCTAGAATCCGTCCTATACGAACAAATGAATTCAGATCCGCTTTTCAAATTTCTTTTTTGCAGCTGGTTTCTAGCCACAAATATCCGGAATATTCTTGTGTATCTGGATCCTGGGATATGAAATATTCCGGATCCGGGTGCTAAGCCCTGTTATTTTCCTAGGATCGGAGACCAGGATGGAGAGATGACCCGTGTTCTAGGGATACGAGGAGTTACTCCTATAACATCCGTACACTGGAGTTCAGGTACACACCACGAAATATCGAAGATAAGTCATCTTTAAGAAACGCGGCATTGTGCTCATACTAAAATTGACATTATTAAAAAATCAACCATTTGTATTTCTTATCCACTTCAAGGATCGCTGTTCTTGCAAGGATCTAATAAAGTAAAACTTCCTTGTGAAAAGTTTAAAATTATTATTAATGTCTATATAATTAACGATCCACTGACAATGAAACTATCAGTTTGAAAGATTAATCACACTAAGTATTTGACACGCCTAATCAAAATAAATGAATGTGTCAATCTGAACTATTGCAATTGGGGAAAAAATTGTTTAAATAATTGGAAAAATTCGGGCACTGATTACTGTCCCTGATTTACCTTGATCTGATCAATAATATGGGAGACTAGATAAAATTCCCGGCGTTGCCCGTGGAAAAACAATTTTATTTTAAAGAAAAGAAATGAGTTTTTTAAGCCTATGTTACTCTTCTCCCCGGGCACCTTTGGGTTTCCTCAAAAAATGTCAGCCCATTCGGTCCAGCCGTTTGGCCAGTTGTGTAGCTAACATATGAACAAATAAATATATATGAGTAAAAAGCTTTATTATATAGATAACGTCGGTTTTCTAGCTTTAAAGGGGTTGAATTCTGATAATTTGTACAACGTCGTCCTGCTGCGGAAATGAGCCAGTCACTTATATAGAATAAAGAATTCATTACTATAGATAATCCATTTTTAAACATATAAACGTGGATATCAAATTTATACTTAATCAGACAACGGGTACCACCGTTGTGAATCTTACATGCCAATCTTGAAATGGAGGGTCATTTGAAATGTTGTCTACAGACCCTTTAAGTCTGTGAATTAGTAAACCAACACTGTCCACTGGACTGATTATTAAATATTAAGATTGATTGTAGTGAATGGGTTCTTTTCATATCATTATTTGCTTTATTAAGGTTTTACAGTAAATGATTTATGATCTTGATGTTTATTGCTGTTAATTACATTTTATCAGTTCCACCAATTATTTCGAAAGGTGGACACAAGATTCCAATTAGCTGCTGGGATGGATGGTTCGCTAAAGATATCTACTCTGCTACAGCAGTGAATAAAACACTCTAAGGGACCGTAGACGTAACTTAATTTAAGGAACCGTATACATAACTTGATTTAAGGGATCGTAGACGTAGCTTAATTTAAAGGACCGTAGACGTAACTTAATTTAAGGGACCGTAGACGTAGCTTAATTTAAGGGACCGTAGACATAACTTAATTGAAGGGACCGTAGATGTAGCTTAATTTAAGGGACCGTAGACAATTTAGTAAACCATATAAATATGCAGAAACCAAAAATCAAGCTACAGTGAATCCCGGATATATTAATACATAGCAAGAGTTTTTTATAATGTCGTATTACATATTTAAGATCAAAAGGAGTTTAATATTAATATATCAATTGCATTCATATTTCAGGGCTATTAATATACTTTGCATTAAAATAAAAAGAAGTTTCTAAGAATTTTTAAAAAACTTATGACTGTCTATGCATTCATATATCTGGGATTCACCGTACAAAACGTCACATTTTTAGAGTTTTGGGTCGTCTTTATAGTCTCATCCTTTGTTGGGTAACCCTGTATGTCTGTACATATTTGTGGTTCACTTTCATATGATAATTGTTTTTAATATAAAAACCTCAATTAGTTTTTCAACAGAAACAATTCTCTGGTACAAGTTGTCCCAATAAACACGGGACTTCAAAGACAATAATAAAGTTGTCCCAATAAACACAGGACAACAAAGACAATAATAAAGTTGTCCCAATAAACACGGGATACAAAGACGATAATAAAGTTGTCCCACTAAATATGGGATTCTTAATCCCATTAAATCAAATCAACAAAGATTACCAATATTTCAATCTAAAGTTTCAAGATTTTGTTTTTAAAATTGTATCTTTGTTTCTAAGTATAAGTGACAGATTCATTAGATTGTTTGGATTATATGATTTTATTGTTTAAGCTAAAATCTGGAGACACTTCTTCCATTAATATTTTAGGTTAGGTTTTTGATACAAAGTTTTAAGTAAATATCTAATAAAAAAATCACTTAAAATTGCTATTATTGGGATGCTATGCCTTAAATTATTTGAAACTTTTTTCCAAATATTTGAGTACAGTGAGTACATTCGGCCACATCATGATGAAATGCATTAGGAAGAAAGCATTTAAATGTCGTATTTCTTTATCTAGCAAGTCGTTAACGTTTTATTTACTTCTGTGATATCATTATTTACTCTTAGCTTTACTTTTTGTGATTTGTAAAATATCTTTTCAAGAAATATATCTTTTTTAAACAGAACACCTATTATTACAGACTAGGGAGCTAAGATTTATTTACTATTTGTGTGAGGAGGCGGTTTAGGGAAAGATAGGAGACGTCCCCCCCCGCCCCCTAATAAAAAATTAGGGTTGCAACTTTATTTTCTAGAGATGATTTTTTACTTTTGCGGCATCACTGAAAGTGGAGATTTATAAGAATACTAAAGTTTGTAATACATTTTGGAGATTTATAAGAATACTCAAGTTTGTAATACATTTTGGAGATTTTTAAGAATACTCAAGTTTGTAATACATTTTGGAGATTTATAAGAATACTCAAGTTTGTAATACATTTTGAAGATTTATAAGAATACGCGAGTTTGTAATACATTTTGGAGATTTATAAGAATACTCAAGTTTGTTATACATTTTGGAGATTTTTAAGAATACTCAAGTTTGTAATACATTTTCGAGATTTATAAGAATACTCAAGTTTGTAATACATTTTGGAGTTTTATAAGAATACTCAAGTTTGTAATACATTTTGGAGTTTTATAAGAATACTCAAGTTTGTAATACATTTTGGAGATTTATGAGAATACACAAGTTTGTAATACATTTTGGAGATTTATAAGAATACGCGAGTTTGTAATACATTTTGGAGATTTATAAGAATACTCAAGTTTGTTATACATTTTGGAGATTTATGAGAATACACAAGTTTGTAATACATTTTGGAGATTTATAAGAACACTCTAGTTTGTAATACATTTTGGAGATTTATAAGAATACTCAAGTTTGTAACACATTTTGGAGATTTATGAGAATACACAAGTTTGTTGTACATTTTGGAGTTTTATAAGAATACTCAAGTTTGTAATACATTTTGGAGATTTATAAGAATACTCAAGTTAGTAATACATTTTGGAGATTTATAAAAATACTTAAGTTTGTTGTACATTTTGGAGATTTATAATAGTACTTAAGTTTGTTATACATTTTGGAGATTTATAAGAATACTCAAATTTGTAATACATTTTGGAAATTTAAAAGAATACTTAAGTTTGTTATACATTTTCCTCTTTCCACCCGCGGCTTGTCATGGGTCCGACATAAAAATTACCAAATTCGTTATCTAAAATTCCGAGGGGCGGCGGTGGGGATTTTAGCAATGGTGGGAATACAAAATTTCAGTCTACAGGAAAGGGAATTAGAATTTTACAAAAAGTGAGAATTTGAATGACTTAAATACATATATATTTCAAACACTTATTTTCAATATGAGACGATGTTGCATTGCATGAGATTTATCTTAAATATCATTCTCATCAGAAGCTGCTACTGGAGAATGTGGAGCTTCACAGTAGATTCTTCACTTTCTTTGCTAGCTGCTGCTCCTAGATAAATTGGAGCTTCACCTGCAGAAGGTTCTTCTCTTTCATTTGCTGGCTGCAGCTCCTGGATAATGTTGAGCTACACATTAGGTCCTGTACTATTTTTGAAGTTATTTTTAACATTTGTATTTTGAAGTGTGTATCAGATGAACCTAGAAACAATTACTATTAGGGCAGTGTGTCGTTGTATAAAAGTCTTAAAATAAAGATTTTTAAGATTTGGATTAATTTGTCGATATTTTCTGTATACTGCTCGACCGATCGACCTGAAAAGTGCATTGATATCCCATAAGTTTAATAAAAGTTTGTCACTCCAAATTAAACTTTCTAACCTGCACTCTCAAGAGATGGTTATGCAAGTTAGATCAAATAAAATAGTTGGAAGAAATTCCTCAAATCTTCGCTTAAATAAATTATAAAAATAGTTTTATTGATAAAATCTGCAGCAATATACGATTCATAATTTGACTAGGAATATAGAGGACGGGTTACAGGAATCACTCAGAAATATTTTTTGGCACTTTGACATCAAAGCCAGATAAATTAAGAACTAAAGCAGCTTTTTTATCACATGCGGTTTTTTCAGTTTAGAGTAAATATTGCATCTTATTAACTATTCAGTCACTAAATCTCCGATTTTCTGCCTCCTCAGTCTTGCCTTTTGAGAGATTTGATTGGCTCGAAGACGACCCTTTAACAAATGTTCCATTTTCTTTTTGCAATTTGACTGTCGTCTTCACAATATCCGAGACAGCGGACATCTTGGAAATATTCAAGTCCGAATCCTTTTCACTCATCCCGATCCCACTAGAAGCACTCTCCGTGGTCCTGGACCCGGATTCAATACTTTCTCCTTCCTCATCTTCTCCTTCCTCCTCCCCCACACAAAACTAAAGAAAATTTAATCAGGGTCAGCCATTATGACGATTATTTCAAGCATTAATTAATGTAACAATATGGCCTGATCTGATAAAAACAAAAGACGACATTAAAAACATCAAAACATGTAATCATTTATTTCTTATTTTTAAATTTCAGGTCGCAATAGAGTCTCACTCTCAACCATTTAGAATTTAGATGAATCCAGTATAGCAAACCATAGATTAATTACGAACAATAATACAGAGAGAAGACTAGATGACGGCTTTTCATGGTTTAAGGATTTTTCGTACACAACAACTCCAAATGAGTTACGCGCATGCCGCATTGAACAAGACAGAGAGCACGCGCGTAACTCCTTTGTGCCTCAGGGTTATTGTAAACGAAAAACCCATACATCTTGAAAAGACGACATCTAGTGTTCTATCTGTATTGTTTGCTAACCAATGAGCAAAACGATCAATGAAAAAGTGAAATTATAATAAACAATAAATACCTCTGTTGACTGTTCATGTGACGATTGTTCCAAATGAACTTGAACAAATTGTTCCTTTTCATTACTCCCCTGGAACCCTTCATCTTCCTTCCGGAACACAGAGTTGTCCAGCCTGTTCCCAGACTCAGGTATAAAAATCTTCGGTAGGAACTGGTGACCGTTTTCTTCCAAATTTTGAACATTTCCATCAACTAAATTGATATCAATCTTATCTTCACCCATTGCCCTAGATAGTTCAGAACATGATAATCGTAGAAAGCGTAATTGGAAAAAATGCGTGTTTTGAGGTCTTGGGCTTTTTTCTAATTAAAAACCTCAAAAATAAATTTATTAAAAGAATTAATATTAATATACGTCGACTAAAAAATCTCTAGGTTAAGAGAAGAAAACAAAGAATTTTTGAGAGAAAAAATTTGATAGTTTGAGACTTGAGACTACCAGATATTCCATTTAACTTTAAGTCCCCAACCAAATTTTTTTTCAATTGTTCAGGCCGATATATGTTTTAGTAAAATCATGACCGCGAGCAATATAGAGTCAGACATGTACTATTATTTCATTACAAAGCAAGCTCTGAGCAACAAAAACAAAAATTTAATGATACTGTAAATTGAGAATATGATTATTCTGAATGTTATGCTTACTCGGTATTTCCATTAAACCCAGAAAGGGGCTTCAACCATTAATTTAGTTGCCATTAAAGGGACTGTAAGCGTAATTTCAAAGACCCTTCATGCAAACATGGCAATGTCTGCATGAAGTTTGAATTAGATATAATGATTTTTTATTTTAACCGTTTATATTAAATTTAGTATCTGCAAAAGTCAAATTGGCATTTATTGATTAAATGAAAGTGAAACTTTTCAAAGAAATTAACACTTTTCGAGACAGAATAATAAAAACGACGATATCTTCCACATTTTGGATCAGATTAAAGTTTCAAGATTACCGTTGTAAATCTGGCATTGTTATCTTTTCAAGGAGGATCGTTTAAAATTACGCGTACAGTCCCTTTAAAATTTTAATTTTTTAGAATCATTATACATTAAATTTTTCTCTGAAAACAATTGAGACGTGGTTAAAACGCTTATTCATTTAAAATTACGAAATCAGTTCCTTAGAAAGGACAGATCCCTTAAATATCATGTCATAAGTTCCTGAGTGAGTATGTTGGGTACATTTGTAAACCCTGAATTGTTTCTTCCTCTTTTCTCTTCCTCGCGTCAATATCTCCGAATATTTTCTTCTTAATAACACCGTAGCTCCTTAATAATATATAGACAATTTAATATATGCAAGCGTTTTAAAATGGGTATAAAAGGTATTTTAATTTTCAACGATTTTTTCCTCTCATTAAAAATTTTTGAACATAAATAATTTATAGAATGACATTTTTTTCGTCAAAATATTTAACTTAAAAACCAAGCCCCCTTGGTTATTATTTCATCACCAAATATGTATTCACAGAAAAATGGCAACAATTTGTCCAACCCTTTTTTCAAAAATTAATATAAACATTTACCCAGTCACCAATTTCAAAAATCTAAAGGTAAAATATTTATTTCAAAGAAATATTGGACTGTTGATTACAGGTGAATGGACCTTTTTATCTAAAGTATTTAATTACATGCATTTATAATAAGCCTCCCACCTCTCTTTCATAAGAATAC
>NW_019397119.1:28619-28983 GCF_000591075.1 Eurytemora carolleeae
ATTATTTAGATAGATAGATATTATTTAGATAGATAGATATTATTTAGATAGATAGATATTATTTAGATAGATAGAGACATATTTATATAGATGAAAATCAAACCATATTTTAACTAAAATTAAACATGGGCCTCATATGAATCATTTATTTTCATTAATTATTTTAAACCCGCAGGCCGCTAAATATGACTAGAAATAAAACTTGTTCAAATTGCATAAAGTTCGCGGTTATTCGGATAATACTTAACGACAGTGATATCTGCGGATTTTATTTTGTGGAAACCATTTAAAGGTGTGTACCATTATCTACTCTATTTTAGTAACAGACATATTATTTTTTTCAATCGAGATACACTTATTTTCC
>NW_019397119.1:30065-40278 GCF_000591075.1 Eurytemora carolleeae
TAAATGTTTAAAGGGAATATCTTTGTAATTTTAAGTCAATTTCGATGCCGTTCAAAAGGTTGGCTCGATTCACAACGGTATCTTTTAAAACTTTATCAGGTCACGTAGTTGAGATCTCGTCATAATTCTTGTTTGAAAGACGTTTAGTTTTGGCCCCTCCCCGACTGCTTCTGCAGTAGTAATGTGCCATTAATTGTAAAAGAAGAACCATTATTGAAATAAATCAGTTTTGGAAGAGAAAAACATGGAAAACTATCTATTTCATTTAAGATGACAAAGTTGTTAAGGATTTCGTTGTTGTTGGACCTTCCACTTGAAATAGAATGAACAGTCTCTTTAATTGACGAGTTGTTTACCTGATAATAAATACAGTGATTAACCAGAATAAAATACCGAGTAGGATTCCTCCAATTACTGCCGGAACAACCATATATATCTTAGCAGCAACCTAAACAATACTATTAGAATAGATTGGAATAGAATAGAATAGAATAGAATAGAACAGAACAGAACAGAACAGAACAGAACAGAATAGTATACAATAGAACAAAATAAATTACAATAGAATAGACTAGAAAAGAATAGAATAAAATAGAATAGAATAGAATAGAATAGAAAAGAATAGAATAAAATAGAATAAAATAGAATAGAATAGAGTCGAATCGAATCGAATAAAATAAAATAGATTTAAATAGAATAGAATAAAAGAAGTTAAAGGAATGGACCAATTTTTGTTTATCTTTAACTTTATAATTATCTGTTAACAATTTCCGATCTATGAGTGAGAAAGAAAACCCCTGTATATATATGTACATTGAACATGTTTAAGAAAGTTTAAACCACGTTTGGAAAAAGACAAGAAAAAAATGCAGCAAAAAAACTTTGCACACCTTTTTGCTATCCAAAAATGTATACAATGGTATACATAAGGATCACAATAAGGAAATAAACAGAAGTTCCTGGGACCCCTCCTCTTTTATCATGAACAGATAACAGTCCCTTTAAATATGTACATAAACAGGAAGCAGTCCCTTTAAATATGTATATAAACAGGAAGCAGTCCCTTTAAATATGTATATAAACAGGAAGCAGTCCCTTTAAATATGTAAATAAAAAGGAAGCAGTCCCTTTAAATATGTTAATAAACAGGAAACAGTCCCTTTAAATAAGTAAATAAACAGGAAGCAGTCCCTTTAAATAAGTTTACCTTCTCCAAGAATGCTGTTCTTGCATTCCAAGGTCGAGGAATTTCTGTAAGTCCGTTAAACTAGACAAATAAACAAATCATAATGACAATTAGACAAATATACAGATCATTCTAGACAACTAGACAACTTGATGGACAAATAAACAAATCATTATTGACAATTAAACAAATATACAGATCATTCTAGACAACTAGACAACATGATAGACAAATAAACAAATCATAATTAACAAATAGACAAATGACAAATCATAGCAGACAGCTGGACAAATCATAATAGACAAAGACAATTAGATACATATACAAATCATAGGAGACAGTTGGACAAATCATATTAGACAACTGGACAAAGCATAGGAAACACATGGACAAATCATATTTGGCAACTGGACAAATCATAGTTGACAGCCGTACAAATCATAGTAGACAACTGGACAAATCATAGTAGACAACTGGACAAATCATAGTAGACAATCATGGAAAAATCATCTTAGACGCATAGACAAATGGACACATAATTACTGACTACTTGACAAATTTAAAACTCATTCTACACAAATAAACAAATCATTCTAGACGAACAGAAAAGACTAGAACAAAATCAGTAAAAATGAATAAAAAAACTTCAAAATAACAAATACTGGTAAATTTCCAAGTTACGTGAAGATGTTGCGTAACTATACCTGTAATCCTGAATAGTTCTGTGGAACCTTGATAAACCCTGTAACGATATCATATTCATAATATTCATATTCGTCCTCCACTAGACCTGCCAGCACATCCCCACCAACCTCATCCTCAGCCTCCAGTCCGTAATCAACGAGGTCGGAGTAATCGTAATCATCCTCTTCAGCCTCAACAACACTAAAACAGAGTTATGAGGTCATGAGGTTGAAAATTTTGAATTGTAAACGTAATTTAAAGTGACCCTCTAGTAGCAAAAAATAATTGGTATGTCAAATTCACAACGGTAGGCTTTTCTGGCCTGAAAAAAAATGTTCAATTCTATAAATTTCGTCTTTGCTTTTAACAGCAAAAACTGCTCAAGTTAGTTTTGTAGACAATCTGCAGAAGAAATTAAACACAAACAAACTGATATCTAATTCATATAATTATTCGACAAAGCTTTTAAGGGTATCCTTGTGAATAGGACATGGCACCCTTTCAATAGCGGGTCCCTTTAAATTACGTTTACAGTCCCTTTAAGAGTGAATATAAAAATTTCTCGGTGGATTTGGACCTTAACAAACTTATCTTCACAGCTTTAAAATATGATATTAAAGGAAGAGTTCGTAAAAAATGCAGGGGAGAGATAATTATGAATTAAGTACCTTATTATTCGGTAATATTTTCATTTCTATCTGATGTTAAGTCTTTGCCACAAACTTTGATGTCCATTCCCTTTTTCTTCGCAACCTGGTGGTGTAAACCTTTGATATTTCAAACTTAAATTAAATGTCCAACAGAGTTTATACTTTGAAATATCTAAGGTCTACGACATTGGGTTGCAAAGATAGAGGTATTAAAATATCAGAGTTGGTTGGGAAAACGTAATTCCTTTGACGTTTTTAAATAAATAATAAATGAATTTACCCTCCGCTCTTAGAATCCAGATCAAGTACAAGTTCAGTTTCAGATTTAATCTCAGTTTCAGATTTAATCTCAGTTTCAGATTTAATCTCAGTTTCAGATTTAATCTTAGTTTCAGATTTAGAGCTAATTCCAGATAAAAGTTCAGTTTCGTCTTGTTGTGTGTGTAGATGATCTAACTTATTTGCATCTGTTGCTTTCAAACCTTGATCTAATATCAGGTTATCCTTATTTTCAGACCCTTCGTTGTCACTAGAATCAATTTTTTCACTATGAGAATCACTTCCTTCTGGATTTCCCTTTCTTTGCAGATTATCAATTTTTGCATCTTTAATTCGCTCCAAGCCTAGGATTTCACTCAGTCGGTTTCCCAATTCCTCGCTTATTTCCGGGTCTAAAGTAGATATTTCCGGATCTAAAGTGGATATTTCCGGATCTAAAGTGGATATTTCCGGATCTAAAGTGGATATTTCCGGATCTAAACTAAAAACTTTAGAATATAATGAAGATTGGTCTAGATGTATTGTGGATGTTTCTGACAAAGTCTCTGTAGGGAAAGAATTAAGATTTTCGTCAGAATTCATATTTTTCAATGTTGCCGGACCGAGAACTAGATCAAGGAGTGTTTTTCTTTCTTCCTTCTCCTGATCATGCTTATGTAAATCTTCAAGGTTCAAGTCTAATTTCTCTAGATTTAAGCTCGAACTAGGTTCAAATTTCTCCAGGTTTGAGCCAGAACTAGGTTCAGATTTCTCTAGGTTTAAGCTCGAACTAGGTTTAGATTTCTCCAGGTTTGAGCTAGAACTGATGACCGTTGCTGCGTCATTAGGGGTCAGAACTGGGACAGGGATGGATCTAGCCTGACGAGCAATGCGACCCATTTTTTGAACCATTATTCACTTTTAATTCATTGAGCTCCAGGTATCCTGAAATGAAATTGAACTTCAGAAAACACATAATTTAACTATAACGATTTTACAAGCTCAAGTCCCCCCCCCTCCTCCCCATAACTTGAACCCTTTGCACCCTTGCTAGGTGAGAAAAATGCGTAACCAACAATTTATATTATGAGATTGGTCCGGGAGGGGGGGGATATAATCAGAGGAATGGGATTTTGTGCTAATGGTTTTCTATAAATAATTGCTTTATTAGAAAGAAATAAAGTTTCTTGTTTATGATTTGTGAAAATTTTACTTTCCATTCCTCCAAATAAAAATTGCGCTTTGGATTGTTAAAAATTAGGCAACATTCAAGTTATTTTTTTTGTTTTTCTGTAAAATTTAAACAAAAAATGGGAGAGCAATTAAAACTAAATTTTTGAACTGAATCTTGTTGTGACAGTACTGTACAGAGTACACTGATGGTGAGTGGTGACTGCGTATGCTGTTGTGTACAAATGAGTGTGGTGCAGTATGTTCAGAACTACTGCGTTGTGAACTATTGAAATATCTTTACTTTTGGATATTTAAATTATTGAAAATTTAAAACTATTGAATATTCGAACTATTGAATATTTTAACTATTGAATATTTGAACTATCGGATATTTGAACTATTAAATATTTAAACTATTGAATATTTGAACTATTGAATATGTGAACATATCGAATATGTGAACATATTGAATATTTGAACTATTGAATATTTGAACTATTGAATATTTATATTGTTGAACATTTGAATTGTTGAATATTTAAATTGATGAATATTTGAATTATTGAATATTTGAATTATTGAATATTTCAACTATTGAATATTTAAACTATTGAATATTTGAATTTTTGAACTATTGACTTTTTGAACTATTATATTTGAACTTTTGAATATTTGAACTATTGAATATTTGAACTATTGAATATTTGAACTATTGAATATTTGGACATATTGAATATTTGGACTATTGAATATTTGAACTATTAAATATTTGGACTATTGAATATTTGAACTATTGAATATTTAAAATATTGAATATTTGAACATATTGAATATTTGATCTATTGAATATTTGAACTATTGAATATTTGAACTATTGAATATTTGAACTATTGAATATTTGAACTATTGAATATTTGAACAATTGAATATTTGAACATATTGAATATTTGGACTATTGAATATTTGAACTATTAAATATTTGGACTATTGAATATTTGAACTATTGAATATTTAAAATATTGGATATTTGAACTATTGAATATTTGAACTATTGAATATTTGAAATATTGGATATTTGTACTATTAAATATTTGTGCTATTAGATATTTGTACTATTGAATATTTGAACTTTTTGAAATTAAATTGATCACATTCTTATTTTTTTAAGCAAATCCATTTTTTAAGAAGATTAATTACTTGATACTTCAAGGTCATTTCTATTTTTCCACTAAGGATTATGATATGAAAACGTAGGGTAGCGTCAGTTTTATTGAATACACTAAATTAAGGCTATGGAGTACTTATTGGTAGGATGGGGTGAGCGGGGGAAGGCAGGCGGCCATGAACCACGACTTATCCTCTTCCGTACCACATATATGTAAGTACGTATGAAGGGTAGGACGGTAAAGGTAAGTACGTAGGAAGGGTAGGACGGTAAAGGTTAGTACGTAGGAAGGGTAGGACGGTAAAGGTAAGTACATAGGAAGGGTAGGACGGTAAAGGTAAGTACGTAGGAAGGGTAGGACGGTAAAGGTAAGTACGTAGGAAGGGAAGGACGGTAAAGGTAAGTACGTAGAAAGGTTAGGACGGTTAAGGTAAGTGTAGGTAGGGTAGGACAGTAAAGGTAAGTACGTAGGAAGGGTAGGATTGTAAAGGTAAGTACGTAGGAAGGGTAGGACGGTAAAGGTAAGTACATAGGAAGGGTAGGACGGTAACGGTAAGTATAACGTAGGAAGGGTAGGACGATAAAGGTAAGTAGGTAGGAAGGGTAGCACGGTGAAGGTAAGTATAACGTAGGAAGGGTAGGACGGTAAAGGAAAGTACGTAGGAAGGGAAGGACGGTAAAGGTAAGTACGTAGGAAGGGTAGGATGGAAATAATATCCTAGAGCAATTTTTTTTTAATTTACTGATATATCGTTTATTTGCATGCGTGAGCTTGTGCCCACACCCCTTAATTAAAATAAATTATTAAAGCTTAAAAAAAGATGCATAACAATACCAAAATTTTAGCTTACAGAGATCATCCTATCACATAATGTTATAAAACAAATTTAAAAGTTTTTAGTTTTTAAGGAATCGTCATATTATTCACATATTGAGAGTTGAGAGGTAAACGATCCACAATTTTCGGTTATACTTCTCGACCCATCAAATGCCAAATCTTGTGCAGGGTTACCTACAAAGGACGAGACAATACAGACGACCTAAAGCTTTATGAATACGATGATTTTAAGGTTGAAAAGTCTTCTGTCCTGAATTTTGTCGTTTAATAACTTATTTTTCCAAAGAACGAACCTAACTTTAAGTTTAAGGGAATCATGAATATAAGGAAACAGGCGGTATATAAATTTCTTTCCGTCCTCTCAGAAATCTCGTCCTTTGTGGATAACCCTGTATATAAAGTTAGATCATCAAAACTTAAAGAATATACCAGTGTGTATTACTGTGTTATATTTGTTAACTATAGCCTGCCAAACCATAACACTTGAGAGAAATATGTTTAAAATGTAACAATCCCCCCCCCTCCACAACATACATATTAATCTTTTCTGTTTATTGCTTTTTTCAGCCAAATAGATTGTCAAGTAAAATAGATGGCAACGTAGAATTTGTACACTCTCAGTACAACTGTATTCTGATGTCACAAGTGTCAATTCAGTTTTTGTGTCCGACAAAATTATCAATATTAGTGATAATTTTAGATCTAAGCGCTTATCTTACAGACAAAAGTTTAATTCTTTGTGCTCTTAATTTTCTGTTTTTACACTTTTTTATTTAATCTTGGAAAACATGTCGACTAATGTCTTTGTTATATTTGACACTTGTGACGTCATGCATAATTGGTTCTTTTCTCTGTTGCCACCTATTGTACTTGATAATCTATTTGTTCTTCAGCTAAAGTTTAACAAAAGTGAATTGGCACTGAAAATTATACAATCCGTGAATCCCCTAGAGCTTAACAGTTTGCGCTAAACATGCTTCAAGTTCATATTCTATGCTGTTCTATAATGCATTGAATTATTGACTTTCAAAAAACATATTCATTTCAACCAACATATTCATTTTAACCAATTCAAATTCCTTATTAGTTAAACCAATTCTTATCTATTTCAACCAATTCATATTTATTTCAACCAATTCATATTTATTTCAACCAATTCATANTTTCTTTCGAAAAAATTGCGCAAAAGTTTTTTTTAGTGCGATGGGTTTTCGACAAGGCTATCATATTCGGCCTTGTTAACAAAATATGAGATTTTAGCATAAACAAATATTCTTAAAGGGGGTGTTCATGAAAAATGAAAGGGGGGAATTGGCTTAATGCGAAAAAAAGTGCTTTTGATCGCTACTAATCTTACTTCTATCTGTGGCGTCTATAATGAGAAAATTGTTAAAAACGACTCACAGCGAAGAACGCAGCGTCCATACAAATTCAGAAAGATGCAACGTTCAACTCGGATCGTAAACAAATCAATTTAATTCCGAACAAATCATTCAGATATTACAATGGAAATTATGAAAATGTCGTCTTCATTATCAAAAATCCTCGAAACAGGAAATTTTTTTTTAAAAGTAACTCTCAGATCATGAAAAATACAAAATATTATGAAATATCAACTATTGCTGTAATAAGAAGCGTCCTTCCCGCGCGCTTCACGACAATTAACAAAAGTACCTTGTCCACCGTCACCAAAGCAATATTGACGTTATTTTACCTGTTAATAAAAATGTATAACTTAAAAGTATAAACATGTTGATTTATCAGAAGATTAAAAAGCGAAGATGTCTTCCTGGTTGTTCTTCAGGGTAATAGGTAATTTCCTAGAGAACGATTTTAGGACTAAAATTTAAAAAAAATGCCCCCAATTAAAATTTCTTTTTCAAATTCTACTAACACATTTGCCCCAATTTGGTAAATTTAAAAAAATGCCCCCAATTAAAATAAAATTTCAAATTCCACTAACACATTTGCCCCATTTGCCCCCAATTATAAAAAAATGCCCCCAATTACAAAAAATGCCCCCAATTATAAAACATTTTTCAAATTTCAGAAGTAAGAAAAGGACAAGATGAAAGATGAGAATACGAAGAAGGATAAGGATAAGAAGAAAGATAAGAGTACTATGTATGATAAGGTTCAGAAGAAAGATGATAATACGAAGTAGGATAAGGTTAAGAAGTAGGATAAGGATAAGAATTAGGATAAGGACAAGAATAGATGGGAATACGAAGAAGGATAAATATAAGGAAAAGAAGTAAAATAAGTATAAGAAGTTAGTCAATGATAAGAAGGATAAGGATAAGAAGAAGGATAAGGATAAGAAGTAGGATAAGGATAAGAAGTAGGACAAGGATAAGATGTAGGATAAGGAGAAGAAGTAGGATAGGGAGATAAAGTAGGATAAGGAAAAAAAGTAAGTCAAAAGTAAAAATCTTATAATAAAAGGGGAAAAGGGTAAAACGATCTTAAAATAAAAAAGTAAAAGATCTTATAATAAAAGAGTAAAAAGATCTTATAATAAAAGAGTAAAAATATCTTATAATAAAAAGTAAAAAGATCTTATAATAAAAGATCTTATAAAAAGTAAAAAGATCTTATAATAAAAGAGTAAAAAGATCTTATAATAAAAGAGTAAAAATATCTTCTAGTAAAAGAGTAAAAATATCTTATAATAAAAGAGTAAAAAGATCTTATAAGAGAGTAAAAAGATCTTATAATAAAAGAGTAAAAATATCTTATAATAAAAAGTAAAAAGATCTTATAATAAAAGATCTTATAAAAGAGTAAAAAATCTTATAATAAAAGAGTAAAAAGATCTTATAATAAAAGAGTAAAAATATTTTATAGTTAAAGAGTAAAAATATCTTATAATAAAAGAGTAAAAATATCCATAATAAAAGAGTAAAAAGATCTTATAATAAAAGAGTAAAAATATCTTATAATAAAAACATTTGTTTTTTCTTCAAAACATCAAACTTACATTTTAAATTCTTAATATCTTGCTTCGAAAAAGGAGACAGATACTCGCCAGTTAAATGTTTTGAAGATACGTTGTATAAAACTATGAGCTTTATACTTCGGCACAAAATGATCCACAGATATCTTATAAAATAATGTATTTTTTTTTATTTTTAGATTAAATACAAACAAAAACATTATCATGAATTACACAAAAAGAAACTAAGCACTCAAACTATATGATTGTCTAATTTTTATATCTATTTAACCTAAAATGGTGAAAAGCTTTGACTTTTAGACCAAGCAGATCACTTCTTTTGAAATATCAAAGGCCAGTGATATAAGATATAAGGGCACAGTCACAGTAAAGTTAAAGGCAGATGCAGTTCTTTAAATAATAAAAATACTATAATCTCACAATTTTAGCCTAAAAGAGTTGTTTAACATGAATAATCTGAACTCTACTTATTTGTCATTTGGGTGAACAAAAACCTAATCTAAATGAGACAAAAACCTAATCTAAATGAGACAAAAATATTTGATGTTCAATCCAAGGTTTTCAAAGTCTCAGAGAAAATATATAATTTAAGAAAGAAAAGAAAATTATGAAATTTTAAACTGCACTCTAAAAAATAAAATAAAAAAATTTATATAAATCTTTCACAAGGTTAAAATGGACGAACTATACATTAACAAAATTCAGATACTTATGTTGATAAAGCTAATAAATCTAAATTTAGTATACCTTAAATTAAGCTACAGGGTGTCCCAAAAAACATGGGAATTCAGTGACGAATTCGATATCGTCTTTGTTATGAATTAGCATTGTAATACCTAATTTCAAAAGCCATAATATTATTATGTCNGCCTAACCTAACCCTAAAATAATAAAAATAAATAATAATAATTTTGCAGCAATTATGTACAAAATTGATGGGGGGTCCAAGAATCGTTCTCTATGATAGACCCGGGTATTAAGTACCGTTGTGAATGCAACTATTTTATGCGGGATCAATTGAAATTACGTTGACAATCCTTTTAATATGATTATTGAGTCAACAAACATTTAAAAAAAATCCCAGTTTATTAAATTATTCCTTGAATTCTCAAAACAATTTAATAAGATACAATTTTCACGACATTTGCTAAACATCTCCTAAAATTAATTGTATGCTCAAAATAAATTGTATTACCTATGTTATTCTTCTGCAAGAATAAAATTACGACCCGGCATTGAAATCACAAGGTTAACACTATTCAACGGTCAGACGTTGACTGGTTAACCAATTCATATTTATTTC
>NW_019397119.1:40826-90038 GCF_000591075.1 Eurytemora carolleeae
GTCTAATCAGCATTGTCTGATATTCAAGTATTATCAGCATTGTCTGATATTCAAGTATTATCAGCATTGTCTGATATTCAAGTCTAATCAGCATTGTCTGATATTCAAGTATTATCAGCATTGTCTGATATTCATGTCTAATCAGCATTGTCTGATATTCATGTCTAATCAGCATTGTTTGATATTCATGTCTAATCAGCATTGTCTGATATTCAAGTTTTTTCAGCATTGTCTGATATTCATGTGTTATCAGCATTGTCTGATATTCATGTGTTATCAGCATTGTCTGATATTCATGTCTAATTAGCATTGTCTGATATTCATGTCTAATCAGCATTGTCTGATATTCATGTCTAATCAGCATTGTCTGATATTCATGTGTTATCAGTATTGTCTGATATTCATGTCTTATCAGCATTGTCTGATATTCAAGTATTATCAGCATGGTCTGATATTCATGTCTAATCAGCATTGCCTGATATTCATGTGTTTTCAGCATTGTCTGATATTCAAGTATTATCAGCATTGTCTGATATTCATGTCTAATCAGCATTGTCTGATATTCATGTCTAATCACCATTGTCTGATATTCAAGTTTTATCAGCATTTTCTGATATTCTTGTCTTATCAGCATTGTCTGATATTCATGTGTTATCAGCATTGTCTGATATTCATGTCTAATCAGCATTGTCTGATATTCATGTCTAATCAGCATTGTCTGATATTCATGTGTTATCAGCATTGTCTGATATTCATGTCTTATCAGCATTGTCTGATATTCAAGTATTATCAGCATTGTCTGATATTCATGTCCAATCAGCATTGTCTGATATTCAAGTATTATCAGTATTGTCTGATATTCAAATATTATCAGCATTGTCTGATATTCAAGTATTATCAGCATTGTCTCATATTCATGTCTTATCAGCATTGTCTGATATTCAAGAATTATCAGCATTGTTTGATATTTATGTCTAATCAGTATTGTAGGATATTCATGTTTTATCAGCAAGGTATTCATGTCTCATAAGTATTGTTCGAATTAACAACTTCTCTTTTGCTTGAAAGAACGATAATATCTTTCATATGATTGATCAGATAAAGGTTTAAAGTTTACCACTGTCAATCCTCTTTGAACTTAAAATGGTCCTGATATTGCAACACGTTTCAGTCAGGGGAGTACGAGGAAAGGGGGGCACAGGGTGCACGTACCCCCTCTACGGGTGCCCCCTTCCATGCAAAGGTGGGCCTTATCTATATATAAATTTGGCTTGTCTGTCTGTTTGTTTGTTTGTATCCAATAAACGTCAAAACGGCGGAACCGATCGGGCCCAAATTTTTTGTGGGACATCTAGGGACAGAACATGTTCACAATTAATTTAGAAGATGGGCGCGAAGCGCCCTAAAAGCCTAGAAAGAAGAGCGGGAAGCGACTTGAATTTCTAGTATATGTATGAAATGATTTTATATGATGTTGGGAAAAAATGATAAATTTGATTTTAAAAGGTAACTTAATTCATCCTTTTAAATATTTTTAAAACAAAAATTCAGGAAGCAAAAGTTATGGTAGCGCAAGCGATAAAAATTATTTTTGGTATTCAAGAATAAAATAAAAATTAGACATCAATATGCAAGTTTTTCATCTTTTTTGATTCTTTTTTTCCACAAATTCAGCAATTAAACCCCTCAACAATTATTTTAATATACCTTGCAAACACACCTAACTTCTATGGGAAAAAGTTATTTTTTTTACTGGGGCATCAGAGAGCATGTTTTTATCTTTTATTACAATTCATATTCAGCAAATAAACCCTACACATTTTCTTAACTTATTTAATTTCTGGGGGAAGGGGAAAATAATGTTTTAAAGGGGGAAATATTTTTAAGAAAGAAACTACGTTTTGCCACAAACTCAAACTTTCTAATCCCCATTTCTTTGTAACCTGATGATGTAAACATAATTTAAAACTTTGACTTTTAAGTTTTTCATAGTTAGCAAAACTAATTCATAGTTTTAAATATCAAANGATATGTGTTCTGAACCAGGGTAAGTCTACGTATGAAAGATATAAGGTTCTTTAATTATAGATGAAAAACTATACTAGTATTTTTGTCAAAATAGGGATTTTTAGGGGGGCACAAAATCTTCTAGGGGGTGTAAAAAAATGTCGGCGCGCTGGTGCATGCAAAATGTGCCCCCCCCCTTCACCAAAGCTCTCGTGCGCCCCTGTCACATCTCTAACATCAACATTGATTAGGAACCCAAAATTTATTTTTTTAATTTTATTATTATGTTTGTATCAGTGTCGTTTTTTAACTCACAAACAGATTTATGCTGCAGCCACAATGATGTAAATTTTCAGAATTCAACATTAATCTTTCTCATTTTTTCTTTTTTTCTAAAGGCTGAAAGGAAGAGTAGGAAATCATGTTCTCTTTAAAATTAGGGTCCTTTGAAATTCCAATTGCTGAGCACAGTAACCTTTGAGCAAATTTGTTTTCTTGCTTACCAATATCTCAGTAACATTATACATAATTCAATTTCTTTTCTTTATTTGTAATTTCTATGAAAATCTAAACAATTAATTTGTCTTATAACTGAATAAATCAGCCAAAAATTTGGCATTTTGGAAGACCGCGATTCAGCCTGGAGTTGAACATATCTTTCTCAGCATTTAGTTCCATCATCTTAGAGAGCAATGTTTTAATTTGAGTTTCTTATTTTCTGTATTTTACTCACAGCCTTTATACTCATGCGCATGTTATTGATCATCAAATTCATCACAACCAACCAATCTTTTTTTTTAAAGTTATTGGTTTTCATTACTTTTCAGGTCGACAAAACAGAATACTTCCTGCAGCGATTTTCAGTTTTATGTATTAAAAGAAGCTTAAGAAGTTTTTTTGTGTTTAGGGTTTCCACGAAATGACCATATTTTTGGCGCAAATATTTTGTTTGCGACCTTTTGCACATGAAGCGCAATAAGTTTTACGTAATTTGCGCAAAACCGGAAGTAAATTTTTACGCAAAACATGTTATTGCAAATTTACCAAAATTGACGGTTTCAGCACAGAATCAAACAACTGAAGGTTTATTAAAAAATTTACATAGAAATAAATTATGATTCTGCTGTTCTCAATTGGTTACTTTTAGTTACAAAATCTTCAAATTGAGGGACAAAAATCAATAAAACAGAAATTAGATGATGCGTAGTTTTTTTAGATGTCTGAATCTTTTTGTGTTGTTAAACTTTGATATTTCAAATGTTGACTACTTCTAGTCGAATGCACATGATTGAAATATCAAAGTTTAACAACACAAAAAGATTCAGACATCTATAAAAACTATGCATCAAAATTTAATTTTCAAATTTATAATTTCTGTAGACAACACTGAAACTTAGTCATCAAATTTGTATAAAGCCTTGACTTTGAAGTGTCGCAACGCCTCGACCTTTGGTTTTACCTCGCCAACTCACTGATACTGTTTTTGTAGGACTAGACATATTACATTTTAAAATTGCTACGCACCTGTTTCTATCTTAAGTTTAAAATGAGTAATTGGCAAAATACTGCTCTACTTTTGTGTGAGATCGTGCACACCTTGATTTGCAGTGTGCCATCATGCATCATGCATCATGCATCTGGTTGAAAAACAGAGTTTTAGGCAAGTAACCATTTCCTTTTTAAGCAATGTTGAGGGAAATGAAGTTTTCTAATGATTGCGCAAAGTGCTATTTTTTGGCGCAAATTCTAGCGCAACGGAAACAAAAAAAATGTGCTTTCTTTCGAAAAAATTGCGCAAAAGTTTTTTTTAGTGCGATGGGTTTTCGACAAGAAACAAAGTACCATGAAAATAGTCGCTTTGTAATATTTCCATCACTGGCTTAGTTACAATTTTATGCATACAAACATTTTCTGTCTTTTCAAAGTGGGTTGAGATGTTCTTGCCAGTATTTTTTCCACCAATTAGTCTTATCCTGCTCTTAACATTTAATGGATGTTTGGCCATCTTCATCCGATTTTATTGGTTAATTTTGAGTTTTACCATCTTGTGTGGTTTTCTTAAAAACACTCTTTATGTCTCATCTTTGATATTTGCAGGCGCGCTGGAAGAAAGGGTTTCAAACTACGTTGAAAATATGCATTTGTTTTTTTCTTCAAAACATCAAACTTGCATTTTAAATTCTTAATATCTTGCTTCGAAAAAGGAGACAGATACTCGCCAGTTAAATGTTTTGCAGATACATCATATAAAAATATGAGTTTTATGCCTCGGCACAAAATGATCCACACACATTTTTATTATAAAATAATGAATTTTTTATTTTTAGATTAAATACAAACAAAAACATTATCATGAAACTACACAAAAAGAAACTAAGCACTCAAACTATATGATTGTCTAATTTTTATATCTATTTAACCTAAAATGGTGAAAAGCTTTGACTTTTAGACCAAGCAGATCACTTCTTTTGAAATATCAAAGGCCAGTGATATAAGATATAAGGGCACAGTCACAGTAAAGTTAAAGGCAGATGCAGTTCTTTAAATAATAAAAATACTATAATCTCACAATAGATAGTTCATCCTCGTGTACAATTACAATTTATTATTTACAATTTAAGTTCTCATTAAAGACATTATTAGCTAGTAAGGTTATTATACCGGAAAATTTCCAGTTTTGAAATGGAATAATCCAGAAATTTGTTCCGCAAATCAGAATTCTAAAAAATTTCCAAATGAAATGGAACCTGGAATTTTTCTGGTTTACATTGTAACCCGGAAATCTTTCTGGTTTACGGAATGGAAACCGGAACTTTAAGGAACTCTGTTTCTGAATTCTGGAACGCCAAGCTCTAGGAAAAATCGTTCCAGAAAGGAATTGAGTCTTTGCCACAAACTCTGATTTTCTAATCACTTTGGAGCCAAATGTTAGACCTTAGATATTTCAAAATATGAATTCTGTTACATCAAATAATCAGAGTTTGAAATATCAAAGGTTTACAACTTCGGGTTCCAAAGATTCAATTCCTTTCTGGAACAAGGTTCCGAAATAACATCAAAAAACATCTTAAACTTATTTTAAAAAAACAGTAAGCAATACAACCTTCATATGATTCAATATATGAAAAAATTTGGTGTTTTCCATGGAGAACCTTACCCCTTTATGAGTTTTAATCATTTAAACACAAATTTATAAATTAAAACCAATTTTAAAACATTTAAAATTTTTAAATCAGATATTGTAAATCTCAGATATATAAATACATAGCTAGAGTTTTCTGTCGTATTTAAGATCAAATGCTGCGGAAAATGGTTTTACATATCAATTGCTGTCCTTTATATTTAAGGGCTATTAATTTACCTAGACATAAATAATAAAAAGCAGTTTCTAAAAAATTATCAAAAAACTTATGACTCTACAATGATATTTGGATAAAATTTTCATAATTCATATTCAACCCTTTAAAGCTGCAA
Organism: Eurytemora carolleeae; assembly: GCF_000591075.1. Lineage (NCBI taxonomy): Eukaryota > Metazoa > Arthropoda > Copepoda > Calanoida > Temoridae > Eurytemora > Eurytemora carolleeae. The sequence continues at coordinate 46,308 of NW_019397119.1, forward strand.
ACATCTAGCAACTTTATTTGCAGACAGATGATGAAACGTTACAGCTCTAAAGCATTTTAAAATAGATTTCAAGACGTCATTTCATGCGCTCTTGCTATGTTTTCTTTTATGCATGCACATTTTGTTTAAAAATGAATTACTAAAATTGTGTAGAAATGATGTCAATACTACATCAGGTTATGTAATGGAAACAAAATTTTTAAGTTTAGGGAATGAATTTCGTAAAAATTTTTAGGTTAACTAAATCGAAACCAGACAATTTCTGCTGTACAGAAAAGAAACCGGAAATTTCTGAAATCCTGTCCCAGAATTTTGGAACAAATGATTCAGGTCCTGCATGTACAGAAATATATTTTTTTTCACCTGGTCTACATAATGTGACCCAAACAACGTATAATGAAAATAAACCATGTCATATCTTTTAAATTTTTTCATGAATTTTAGTAGTACTAATTCTTGTTGAGACTGTAGTTTATCTGTGGGTCTTCATTCAACGGTTTTCACTTTTCAAGAGGCCATTAAAATTTTCTAGCCCCTCTCCTCTGTGAAAGCCCTGGATGGGATGAAATGAGACACATAAATAAGAATTTAAAAAATTTAAGTATTTTAAAGCCATAAATATGACCGCCTAATAGTTCACACTAGTATAACTTCAACTACATCTAAATCAGGTATGCATTCTATTATGTAGTTAATATTACTTACTGTTCTTTTCTTTTGAATTGTTATAATGATAAAGCTGATAACACATGATTATGAGTATTCCTTTAGGAAGCCATTTTATATTTAATTTCAGCTGTCATTAAAGGCAATGGTACAAGAATTAGCTCTATATTCAATTCAAAATTGATACTGCCTGAATTGCATGCATGAGCATTGTGCAAGCAGAGAGTGAGCCATTTCATATTATTTTCTTGTTTGACACTAGAAAGTTATGATAAGTTAACTTTTTCTCCTTGTCATGATTAAATCAATCAGTATTCATAAAATCAAAACAAACACAGATAAAATTTGAATATTCATATGCTTTTAAAGATTGGTGATGATAATATTTCCAAAACATATTTTTCAATTATAAAATAGATTTTCTCCTTTCAAAGCAAACTTTTTGTTTTTAAAAGAATAAATAAATATTTAAAAGGACTGTATAAGCGAGAAAAAATGGGGTATAGACTTAATTCAATATTTATGGGTTGTAATATCTGAATAATTAATTTTAAATTTAATTGAATTATTTACAATCTGAGTGAAATGTTGCAACCTCATGAATTTTTATGTGTTTAACCCTTTTTTCCTTATATGCTCAACAGATTAAAATAAAATTAGCAGTGATTAAATATTGAATTTAATTCGATATCAGCCTATAACCCCTTTTAATTTGTTTGCGAACACTTCCTTTAAGGAACCCTGGCCAAGTCTTTTAAAGAACAATATTTGCTATCAGATCATTGTACTTAGAATTGATAAGCTTCCATGAATGTGTAGAGTGAACATGTTTCTCTCCTATTCAAGAATGCATCCTACCAGAACTTTAGCATCTGCAGGCATAATTGTGCAATCTCCATTATTGTGCGGATGAACAAGGTTTAGACCAATATCTTCATGGCGCTCATTTATTGGATTCCACATATACAAGTTTCTTGTTGAAAATGAGTATCTGTTACTGTATCCCCCCATCTAAATTTTTAATTTTAATAATTTATTTTTTGGATAAGGGTTGTGGGCACAAGCTCACACATACAAATAAAAACGAGATATCAATAAATCTATTTCTAGTTTGTTATCAAAGTCTTTCTATTATTTTGTTCTGCTCAAGATTAGTTAAAAGTCATACACCCCAACGTTTTGTGTTGCGCCATTGTCTTAAAAACTTGACTATGGGTAACCCTTTAAACCATAGTGAACGCGGGCTGATCTTGCTTCCTTTTTTTTCCTTAGGCTTAACTATTTGGTTTGGTTAATAATATGATTTTTGTAATCCATGAAGCGTTGATTTGCCAATGACTTGTAGAAGGCTGGATTTTCAAACATAATTGAGTTATGTTCTTTTGTCCTTTTCTCAGTCAGTCATGAAAAGTAAAAAGAAAGAAATACGAAAAAAATTTTCCTTTTAAGAATTGATTTTGTTTCTTTTGTCTTTTCTCTTCCATCTAACCTTTCCTATCTTTTTTTAAAATCTGTGTTCACTGTCCGTAAAAAATTCTCTCTCAAATTCTCCTACTTAACTTTTCCTTACTTACTAGTGCTATCCTTTCTGCACTTTAATTGGATCAGCCTGTGCAAATGTCATGTTCATCAGTGCCCATCATTAGTCTATAGCTTGACAAAAACACAACACTCCGGCCAGAATATATTCCCCTCAACCTTCTTGTAAAATAAAATAAGAATATCCCCCCATCTAAATATATAAATAATAAATGTGAATATTTTCTAATCATATTCTAAAAAGTACATTCAAAATCAAAAATAAATATACCTCAAAACTTTCATATGGTGTAAGTGATATAATAGTAGAATAATATGAGGTGTATTGGGGAGTTGTAAAAGTCATCCATCCTCCACTTCCATTTGCTTCATAAACAGAGAGATCAAAAAACTGTTGTCTAGATAGATTGTCACCAACTAAAACAATAATCTTATTTCCAGTTCCTCTTCGTCTGATTATAACGCAGGCCATGTTATTCCCTGACCAGTATAGAGAAGGCATTGCTGACCATATGTTAGAAGAAATTGTATAAAAATAAGCATTAGAACGTGAATTTCCTGCCATGGAATATATCCTGTCATATCCTGGGTCAGGCACAGCACAATGTCTATGTACGGGTACAGGATAAGAGGCAACAGTAACCCATCCCTTAGATTCTGTCCATCTGTCTACTTGAGTAAGGTCTCCACCATTATGACCTGCAATTGCAAATGCAGCATCACCATAGGTAGTAAATTCATAATAACCTCTTGTTATAGGCATGCTTGCCATTGTACTCCATGCAGGAGAATGCTCATTAGTATCCAAAAAAAAGCAACTGCTCAAATATGGACCTCCATAGTTATGACCACCACAAATCATTAACCTGTAATCCACAGCTGTAACACCAGTTGCAAATCTACCAGGAGAGAAAGGTGGAATCTTGTTGTGACAAGTTGCAGGAAGATGAGGATCTCCTTTCCTTAACCTATCCCTGAGGAGAACACTCCAGGTGTCTGGATAATCTGAACCAGATGTTGTGTGACCTCCCCAGCATACAGCAGCATATTCTCTTAGTGAAACACAGTCTTGCAGAGCTTTGAAGTTGTTGGATTTCTTAACAGTTGTCCAATAACCAGCATTCATTTCATTTTGAAGATATAAGTATTTATCTTCAAAATTGTTTGTCTCTTGGTTGAATTCAAATATATTCTTTAGACTGTTTCCATATCTTGTAGTTGATGAACCCATTAAGAATGCACTGTATGGGGTTAAAGTTATCATTCGCATCAAATTTTGACGCCCATTACCAAACAAATTGCTTGCTTGCTTCCATCCACTATTGTTTGAGAGATCATAATATATCACTGCTTCTGTTCTTCCTCCTTTAACAACAAGCAACCATTTCTCCCCAGTGGTCTTGATAATGATTCCACAACTGGGATCCATCACAGCTTGATTACCAATAAGATTGCTATGAAATACCCAAACATTCTTAGAGACTGCATAATAGTATACTTGCATTTTATCACCAACGTTACATTCATGTCCACCAATCATCCATATTCTATCCTCTTCAACATCAGCAATTGAACAATGACGATGATTTGGATATGGTAGATTTGCTCTAGATGTCCATATATTTGTTTGATGATTAAACTCATGCAATGTGTTTATGCATCCTCCACCTCCAACCCAGTAATCATATCCCCCAACAATGTAAATTGAAGTTTGATAAGTTAGCATTTCAAAATTTCTCCTCTTTCTAGGTAAGTTCGGTGAATTGGTCCATGCTCCATTATCAGCATTTAAATCAAATTTTTTACAGTCAATTAGTGGATCTTTTGCGTTATAGTAGTGTCCTCCACAAATATAAAGCCAACCATCTAGCTCAGCCATTCCTGGACTATATCTTCCTTGAATATCACCAATTTTGTGATTAACACAGGTATATCGCTGATTTGTAAAAACAGTAATCTGGTTTGGATAAACAGATCCATCAGTTGTATGACCTCCAAACCCAATGGCAATCATTTCATCTGAATTATCTGTACAGAAAAAACTTCCAATTGTGTTTACACACTTTTGTTCAATTGCATTCTTTCTCATATTTCTCCAGTACCCTACTTGACCTGCTCCATAGTTTTCCACTCCTATTTTGCTTATAACCAATGGTTTCGGTTCTTTATAGTTTGCAACACATAAAGTATTTTTGCTGTTGTCTAAAACTTTGATTATTGTGTCTCCTGACTTTTTATCATAAAACAAATTCATGAAAAAAAGGTTAAATTTGCTATTGGATAGGGATGCAATTGAGGTAGAGCTGAACAAGATCACACAGTTAATAGTCTCACATCTGCTAATCTCTGAAGCACCGGCCCGTAAAGTTATCATGTAAGAAATAGATAAATTTGCATTTGCAACATAAAATTGTGCTTTATTTTCAATAGCAACCTCAAATCTGAAAGTATGTTGCTGCTCATCTCCAATGTCTGAAAAGCTGACGTCAAAGTATTTCATCCCATTATTTCCAAATGTTTCAGCATTATATCCTGGGTAGCTGTTACAGTTATGCCAGTTAGGATTGATACATTCATCAATATCAGTACACCCTGCTACAGGGTCTCCAGTGAAACCAACCTTGCAAGTACATACAAAGGTTCCTGGGAAATTCCAGCAGTTAGAGTTTGCACCACAGTTATTAGTTCCAACTCTACACTCATCTATGTCAATACATCCACTGTGCTCAGCAAAATCTTCATAACCTTGATTACAAGTGCAAGTGAAGCTTCCAATTGTATTTGTGCAAACAGTGTTCCGCCCACAATACAATAAACCTTCAAATTGTCCATTGTTTGGGGAACATTCATTTAATTCAGTGCAATATGGCTTTGCTGCTGATATAACACAATAGTGTCCAGGAATACAATCCTCATTATCTTGACATCCAACCTCATTTTGTCCACACAGATGGTAACGTTTGTTGCATGGTCTATAACAACAATTGTCAGTTGATGTAAACTCAAATGTTTCAGAATTTCTAGGAAAAATATGTCTAGGAAAATAGATTGTGTTAAGACAATAATCATTTCCACATTTCAGCCAACCTCGTTCACTGTTTTTACAGTCTGAATCTGAATCACAGTGTCCACCACCCTCATCGCATGGATGTTCTGGAGTACATCGCTTTTCACAGCAATCATCTTCCTCATCCCACCTTCCTCCTGGTTGTCTCCATTTCATGCAGTTGTTATGTCCACACATAAGAACACCAGAACAGTCATTATCTGTGTTGCAGTCTCCTTCTCCAATGCCACAAAGATTCAGTTTCCCTCTGTTACAACAGTGCTCTCCGCCACGACAGATCCTGTCAATCAGAGGCGGAGCTTCAAAATCAATCATGATTTCTTTTTCTTCTTCACCAACAGCTGGATCTTCAAGAAATGCAAGATTTGCCAAGTCACAAACTTTGGAGTCCTTGTCATAACTGAAAAATAATTGACTTTTTTTTTGATTTTATACAGGGTTACGATAAAGGACGAGACATTAATAAAGACTTATAACTCTTCAAAAATGATTTTATTTAGTTTGATTGTGGTAATTTGCCTTGAAAATAGTATGATTTTCCAAAAATACTTCTTTGACCAAGATTTGCTAAATTTTTGCTTGTAATACAGTTTGTCCTGTAATTGATTTCATGTCTTGTGTTTAAACCTTGAAAGGTAATATAATACGCAGACAAATTCTGTTCATTGTGTACCGGGTGGAGAACAAAACGTGATGACTTAAAAATGACAGAGTGTCATGTTTGATGTAAAGCTTGGGTAAAATGTTATTCTGAGCAATTTCATTTATAAATTTCATTCAAATTATTCTGCAATGTGGAGTTAAACTAACTTCATATACTTTTACCTTTTACATGAGAAAACACAGAATATGTAAATAATGCTTAAGCAGGTGCACATGAGTTATGAATAGAGGTTCCAGTGAATAAAAACAGGTGCACATGAGTTATGAATAGAGTTTCCAGTGAATGTAAACAGGTGCAAATGAGATATTAATGGAGTTTGCAGTGAATGAAAACAGGTGCACATGAGATATGAATAGAGGTTCCAGTGAATAAAAACAGCTGCATATGAGTTATGAATAGAGGTTCCAGTGAATAAAAACAGCTGCATATGAGTTATGAATAGAGGTTCCAGTGAATAAAAACAGGTGAACATGAGTAATGAATAGAGGTTCCAGTGAATAAAAACAGCTGCATATGAGTTATGAATAGAGGTTCCAGTGAATGAAAACAGGTGCACATGAGTTATAAATAGAGTTTCCAGTGAATGAAAACAGGTGCACTTGAATTATGAATAGAGTTTTTAGTGAATGAAAACAGGTGCACATGAGAAATGAATTGAGTTTCCAGTGAATGAAAAAAGGTGCACATGAGATATGAATAGAGGTTCCAGTGAATGAAAACAGGTGCACATGAGTTATGATTAGAGTTTTTAGTGAATGAAAACAGGTGCACATGAGATATGAATAGAGTTTCCAGTAAATGAAAACAGGTGCACATGAGTTATGAATAGTGGTTCCAGTGAATGAAAAAGGTGCACATGAGTTATGAATAGAGGTTCCAGTGAATGAAAACAGGTGCACATGAGATATGAATAGTGGTTCCAGTGAATGAAACAGGTGCACATGAGATATGAATAGAGTTTCCAGTAAATGAAAACAGATGCACATGAGTTATGAACAGTGGTTTCAGTGAATGAAACAGGCGCACATGAGTTATGAATAGAGGTTCCAGTGAATGAAAACAGGTGCACATGAGATATGAATAGTGGTTCCAGTGAATGAAATAGGTGCACATGAGTTATGAATAGAGTTTCCAGTGAATGAAAACAGGTGTACATGAGATATGAATAGAGGTTCCAGTGAATGAAACAGGTGCACATGAGTTATGAATAGAGTTTCCAGTGAATGAAAACAAGTGCACATGAGTTATGAATAGAGTTTTCAGTGAATGAAAACAGGTACACATGAGTTATGAATAGTGGTTCCAGTGAATGAAACAGGTGCACATGAGATATGAATAGAGTTTCCAGTAAATGAAAACAGATGCACATGAGTTATGAACAGTGGTTTCAGTGAATGAAACAGGTGCACATGAGTTATGAATAGAGTTTCCAGTGAATGAAAACAGGTGCACATGACATATGAACAGAGGTTCCAGTGAATGAAAACAAGTACACATGATTTATGAATAGAGTTTCCAGTGAATGGAAAACCAAAATTGCAAACATTTTGCACGAAACCAACAATGCAAAATTTTGAGAAAGTTTTGTTTTCAAGAAACAAAATAAAAAAATTGCGAGATTTCCTCAGATCTCTGAATACTCATTTTCTTTTACTTAAATCAAACATATCTTAAGTGAAAATATTTTGCAAGCTTCTACGTTTAATTAACGCATATTTAAAAATCTCTTTAAAAATACTTTATAAAAAATGTTTATAAAAATAGGTTAATTATGCTCACAAAGATGCACATGAACTAGCAATACCTAAGCAAGTGCAGAATATGTTTGGTTTAGATTTGACTCAATGGAGTCTTATTAGTAAAAAGAATGGTTGTATCAAATAGTATTAAATGGAAATTTTAAGCTTTTAGTAATGTCCAAAAATGCAAATTAGTTGAAAACTTAATTATTCTGAATAAACTGTAATGTATTATCGGACTTTCCATACATTAAATGTGCTGTGATCATGATACAAGTTTTTGGTGTGAATGTTCAAAAAAGTGTTAATCAATTTGAAATTGAGGCTCTCTCATCAACTACTATCTATTTAGATAAATATACCTGAAAGCATTACAAAAAGATCCATGAATATGTTCCAAGTGACTGCACTGAATCCCACATTTTTTTATGGATTGAACTTTACTACTTTTAGTTAGGTGAGCGTAGAAGGATGTTTCTGATATATTCTTGGTACTGATGACAAAAATTAGTTGTTGAACATAGTTTTTTACAATTTTGAAATTCACCTAGAAAACAGAAAATATGCAAAACAATTTACATAGGGAAAATGGTTTGGAGTAAAAAAAAGCAAGAAAAATGACTTTCAAAGTTAACGATTAAATTTTATATTTCTTAAGAAAATTCTGTTTTCATGTTACCTAAGATGATTTATTTCCATTTTAAAACTTTTCCTCCCCTTCTTCCAAATTTTTTTTTTTGACATTGAATAATATTTTTTTATTCTTTCCAAGAATTGGGAAATTCCACCTTAAATTAAATTTTTTTTGTACACCTCTTCTTAAATTGTTAAATATTGCATAAAATGGAAAAAAATTTCAGAGTACATGAACAAATTTGCCTTTAAAAATAATATTAATTTGTCATCCCTGAAGTAAAGAGTCTGAGAAACTGCTGTTGTTAACATGCAGATCAGAACTCCCAGGCATAGCATTCTAGATTGAAAAATAATATTCAAATTTATAACCATTTTTTTCATCTATTTGTTGGATTGTTTTTAGTTGTTCACTAAAAAATTAAAATCTAGGAAATCTGAAAATAAAACAGTAAATTTTGCAAAATTATTTATTTCGCTTGCATAATAATAAGCAACAACAAGCTGAAATTATTAACAGCAAGAGCTTTTTTAATATGTAAGTTTTAAATCTGTAGCTCAAATAATAAAAAAGTATGGGACTTCTTTTGCTGAAGGCTCTGTTCTAGAACAAGGAAGGATAGAAATTTTCAACGCTCTTTATCATTAACAATTATCCACTGTTTCCACAAAGAACGAAGCAGATCAGAATGGGAATGCCGCAATTGGAAAAGAACAAACAAGAAAAATAAATAATTTAGCTGAAGGCCCTCTTACTAGAACAAATAATGAACAATTTGAAAAATATTGGAACACGCGATCTGCCCTACTAATAATGCAATATGATCAGAGCTGAAAACTTTAGAATGGTGGATATCAAGATTAATGCTTAAATGGTTTTACTAAACCTTAGATTATGTTAATACGCATTTGATATCCAAGAAAGAAGTTAAAAATTTAACCAATCAGCATGTCATAATAATATGTACTCTTTAACTTTTGAAAAACCAGTTTTGATTTCTGGTGTTGATGGTGTCATATCAATTAAACTAAACATCGATTGAACGAACGTACGTTTTGGATTAATGTTCATTAAGACTAACGTTCAAAATGACAATAGTCCTAATATATGTTTTTTAATAATTTCATTTTAACATGATTAAATTTATATTTCTTTAAATGCCGGCTTGTGAACAGCTGACTTTAATTCAATCGGATATTATTAGTCCGATCAATACAGCATTCAAGCATATCTTTTATACAGAAGAAATATCCAAAAAGAGGATTATAAGGATCGTGATTAAGGATATCTCATTCTAAAGTTTTCAGCTCAGGAGAGATGAAAATGATTAAACTATAACAGGCCAAAATTTTACATACTTAAAAACCAGAAAATTGGGCTTCTGAATAAAAAAATATCTCTTCATAGTAAACGTTTGTTTTGAGATTTTCGAGTTCTTCTTGTAAATAAAACATATCTCCCAAATCATTCAAGTTAGATCTGAGGTTCAATTAATCAAAAAATGAATTTATAAGAATTCAACCCGTTTTAAGATAAAAAACAGCAATATCTTTTTTATTTTGCCCAAACATTTAAAGTATGCATTAAATCCCTCTTTCAAGAACAAGAAGTCAGAATTCATTTGTCCCAGATATTTGATCATTTCTTGTTCATTCTTAAATGTTTGTTTTCAATGTATGGTAGTTGAACTGAGATTGCAGTATTATTGAGAAATATTTTAGGATTTATTTGAGACCTATCAGACGTTTTTACGGTCCTACACATTGTCTATTTTGGAGAGATGATTTTGAGAATTGATTTTATTTAAATTATTCAATCACTACCACGAAAAATATAACAAAAATTCGACAGTAAGTTAATTAGTTTTTTAGGAACAGTTTAAGAGAATAAAAAAAATTACTTCTTATTATCGAAAATAAGTAATCTATTTCATTTATTGGTTTCTTTAATGTCTCAATGTTCAAAGCCATTTTCTGTAGATTTCCTGGAATTTCTAATGAAAAGACTACACTTGCAGAATTAAAAAAATGAGAAATATGTTCCAAAACATCTATTCAGTTTACTGTAGAAATTTTGATAAATTTTTCTTCGTCATTTTTGAATAATTTTTATGAAACCAATTCTCAAAATCATAACTCTAAAATGTACATTGTATGAGGATTTTAAAGATTGAATTTGCGCCGTAAAAACGTCTGATAGGTCTCAAATGAATCCTAAACATTTCTCAAAAATACTGCAATCTCAGTTTAACTACCATACATTGTCGATCACTCCCTTTAATATATTTTTTTAAAGCAGGACTTGGCTCAATTTTCTATTTAGTAAAATGACGGTTGGTCTGGTACTTCCAGAATTGTTCTTTCCAAATAAAAATAATATTTTAGGTGGAAGTAATCTTTTGCAGCAAGTTTAAATGTTCATTTGCAATTGTTCAGATTAATTGTTATATTGCCAAAATTAAATAATGTTATTAACATTAAAATAGGTTTTCATAAAATAGCTATAAATTAAATATAGTTGTGTACAAAAGAAAGACAATATTTTGAAAATAAACTCTGTTAAATCTGTTAACCTATAAAGCAAAATCCTTCAATTTTGAATGAAAAAAAAAATTTAAAAAAACAGAAAATAATAAGGATTACTTTGAAGAAGCTTCGAAAAAAAGCCTTATCTGAATAGAAAGTTCAGTTCTTAGATAAGAATGAACAGATATAAAAAAATTTGGTCTTTTGAAAAAATTTCACTTGTAAAAAAATGATTTTTTAGCCATATATGTTACCCCCAACTCAAAGCTTTCCATAAAAATGTTCAGCAGTTTGACCAGCTAAAGCTGACATATAAATATATATAGATACATGCATATAAACATATGTGAAAAGCTTTATTACATAAATATTATGTATAGAAAAATACAACTGGGTTAAATTGTATTAAATGGGTAAATGTACCTTCTCCTTGGATAGCCTTCCCCTAAATGTTCCTCAAATGTCAGGAGTTCATTAATTTTTAATGACATAGAGAATTGGACCGGAGCAAACAGGAAATATAAAGTACTCATATCAATGTTCAGCAGAGATTCTGGGGAGGACAACAATTAATTTCTACCAAATTACAATATTGTGTTTTTACTTGATTCCTGTCAACTTTTTAAACATTTTGGAATTTTAATTTTTTACATTTAAAGGGAGTGTTCGCGAAAAATGAAAGGGGGTATAGGCTTAATGCGATAAAAAAGCGCTTTTGATCGCTACTAATCTTACTTCTATCTGTTGCGTCTGTAAGGAGAAAATTGTTAAAGACGTCTCATACCGAATAACATGGCGTCCAAACAAATTGAGAAAATTGCAACAAACGACTTAGACCGTAAAAAAATCAATTTAATTTCAAACAAATCATTTAGATATTACAACCAATAGTCATCGATTATCTTTCGCCACATTTGTATATATTTGATATTTCATACTAGTTTTGATTTTGTTTTTTAAAATAATATTTAGCTTACAACTTGTTTTCGAACATTCCTGGAAAATATGAAAATGTCGTCTTCATTACAAGGAGCCAAAACAAACCAACAACAATTAGTTTTTTCCCTTTTTATAATAAAAACATTGTTGCAAAAATTTTTAAATGTAAACTTTTACAAAAAACTATTTTTTATGTTGAAACCATGCATCTGCCTCCTTAAAGGGACTGTAAAGGAAAAATGAAAGGAGGCTGAAACCTGAAAATCTCAGGAGTTGATTGAGACATATAAGAGTTCTATCTAATGTTCCTGTCTCGAGAAATTGATATTAAACGATTATTTTTCGATGCATTCTTATAAAGTTAATATTTCATAATATTTTGATTTTGTTTTTTTTAAATAATATTTTTCTGGCGCTGGATTTTCGAACATTTCTGGAAAATATGAAAAAGCCCTTATTTTTTGCCGTAAGCCAATACCCCCTTTCATTTTTCGCGAACACTCCCTTTAAAGGGGAAAAACAAAACAAAACATGTAAAAACTTACCAAGTCATCACATTGAACGAATGATTTAGATATAGATAAACAGACAGATAGATATATTTGACTAAATATTTGACTAAATAACAATTACAGGAACAACAATTTTTACATTTTTATTTTGCCAGGACCTTCTTTACCATTACTGGTTATTTTTGAATGAGAGGCCATTTTGAAGCGATAAATACATGTTAAATTAAAGAAAAACTAAATAAAACAAAACAATTTAGAACTTAAGAAAGTAACGTGAGGTGAAGGAAAAGGTATTGAAGAATAGAGAGGAAAAGGAGTAGATAAAGGAAAGGTATTGAAGAATAGAGAGGAAAAGGAGTAGATAATTTACCATTACTGGTTATTTTTGAATGAGAGGCCATTTTGAATGAGAGGCCATTTTGAATGAGAGGCCATTTTGAATGAGAGGCCATTTTGAATGAGAGGCCATTTTGAAGCGATAAATACATGTTAAATTTAAGAAAAACTAAATAAAACATACAATTTAGCTAAAGAAAGCAACGTGAGGTGAAGGAAAAGGAAAGGAGTAGATAGAGGAAAGGTATTGAAGAATAGAGAGGAAAAGGAGTAGATAGGGGAAAGGTATTGAAGAATAGAGAGGAAAAGGAGTAGATAGAGAAAAGGTATTGAAGAATAGAGAGGAAAAGGAGTAGATAGAATCGTCTGGTGGGGTGGACAACCCATCACACAAAGTTTATAATGTTAAATGTTTTATTATGCTATGTTATAATAACAGGGGAAAGGGGAATTGAATAAAGATTTAGCAAGAAAAGCACACTTTCGATTTATACAATTAAAATTACTATATTCTTAAAGAAAACTTTTTTTTTAACTTGTTTGAAATATGCTTATTACAACTTTCCTGAATAAAAGTAAATACTTTTTAATGATTTATGTAGATACACATTACTTCCTTAAAAGAGGAATCACTTCAATAGTTAGCTAAACCGCGATTTTTTTGGTCCTAATAAGAACTTCTAATTATCAGCGTGGAAATTCCGTTGATTAATAAGTAATTTTTATCGTCTCTTTTATGGAAAAATGGTCATATCATTAATAATTTAGCTAATAGGCTTAAGTATCTACTAAGTTAATTGTCTTTTATAAAAACAATATTCAATTGATTCATTTATTATTAAAAAGGAAACAAAAAAAGGAAACAAAGAAAGGGAACAAAGAAAGGAAACGAAGAAAGGAAACAAAGAAAGAAAACATAAAAAGGAAACAAAGAAAGAAACAATGAAAGAAAACAAAGAAAGGAAACAAAGAAAGGAAACAAAGAAAGGAAACGAAGAAAGGAAACAAAGAAAGAAAACAAAGAAAGGAAACAAAGAAAGGAAACAAAGAAAGGAAACAAAGAAAGGAAACGAAGAAAGGAAACAAAGAAAGAAAACAAAGAAAGGAAACAAAGAAAGAAACAATGAAAGAAAACAAAGAAAGGAAACAAAGAAAGGAAACAAAGAAAGGAAAAAAAGAAAGGAAACGAAGAAAGAAAACAAAGAAAGAAAAAAAAGAAAGGAAACAAAGAAAGAAACAATGAAAGAAAACAAAGAAAGGAAACAAAGAAAGGAAGAAGAAAGGAAACAAAGAAAGAAAAAAAAGAAAGGAAACAAAGAAAGAAACAATGAAAGAAAACAAAAAAAGGAAACAAAGAAAGGAAACAAAGAAAGGAAGCGAAGAAAGGAAACAAAGAAAGAAAACAAAGAAAGGAAACAAAGAAACAAACAAAGAAAACAAAGAAAGGAAACAAAGAAAGGAAACAAAGAAAGGAAACAAAGAAAGGAAACAAAGAAAGGAAACAAAGAAAGGAAACAAAGAAAGGAAACAAAGAAAGGAAACAAAGAAAGGAAACAAAGAAAGGAAACAAAGAAAGGAAACAAAGAAAGGAAACAAAGAAAGGAAACAAAGAAAGGAAACAAAGAAAGGAAACAAAGAAAGGAAACAAAGAAAGGAAACAAAGAAAGGAAACAAAGAAAGGAAACAAAGAAAGGAAACAAAGAAAGGAAACAAAGAAAGGAAACAAAGAAAGGAAACAAAGAAAGGAAACAAAGAAAGGAAACAAAGAAAGGAAACAAAGAAAGGAAACAAAGAAAGGAAACAAAGAAAGGAAACAAAGAAAGGAAACAAAGAAAGGAAACAAAGAAAGGAAACAAAGAAAGGAAACAAAGAAAGGAAACAAAGAAAGGAAACAAAGAAAGGAAACAAAGAAAGGAAACAAAGAAAGGAAGCAAAGAACGGAAACAAAGAAAGGAAAAAAAGAAAGGAAACAAAGAAAAAAAGGAAACAAAGAAAGGAAACAAAAAAGGAAACGAAGACAGGAATCAAAGAAACTGAAATGATTTGACTTCAGAATTCTATTGTTATCACTTTACAGAAAAACGATAGTTTTGTCCAAGTGATTAAATACTATAGTGGACCACGACATATATATATATATATATTAATTGGTCTGTACGGAGGGCCAAAGTGAATAAATACTTATTTATTCACTTTGACGGAGGGCACAGTACAATAGAAACTGGACTCCCTTTGTTTACAAACACAGACTTAGAATTTGTATTTATATGAATTAATGTAAATTAAGATTTCAGAAGTGAATTTTAGCCATTTTACTCCACAATAAATAATTTCAGACAGCACAATAATGCATGAATGCATAATCTGCAAAACAAGGAATGCACAGTTTGTGATACTGAAAAATGAAGATCTTCGAAATATATCTCTTCCTCTTGGTCTTCACTTTTGAATTTTGACAGATTTAAGAGTTGTTGAGAACTAAGACATGCAGGGTGTTGCACGAAACATCACATTTAATAAATCGTTATTATTGGTCAAAAAAATCTTTTGCTTCATTATCTTTTACTTTGAAATCAATTTTAATATAACATGACTCCCATATAATATTTTCATTTCTCTTTGGTATCAAACAACTTAACAAAGACATTCTAAATTATTCACCAACTGTCATGTTTCGTGGGACACCCTGTAGGAAAAGATATTAAGAGAGGCGTATTCCGGGGTTTTTCCCAGGAAGGGCTTATATTTCTTTTTCTTTTTAGGAGGGGGGGGGGGGCAAAATTAGAAGTGCCAGGCAAAATCAATGCATTTATTAAGCGACTTTATAGTATATACAAATAAACTAGGTACAAATATACAAAAATTTTCGATTTTTAAATATAAAAATTTCGAAGTTCTAACTGAAGACAACATTTGCATGGGTCTTTAGTCTATTTTTTCTAGTCTTTACTTCCCAAAAGATATCTTTTCAATTATTTCAATTATTTGTCGTCGTTACCTCAGTCTTTTCCACTCAAAGATAATATATTTATATTCATATTGTTTATGCGTGATAACACCAAATGTGTACAATAGTATCAACAATGTATACTGCATATTGTACGTAATGAAACAAGTTAATCAATTGAAATAAAACTGAGGTAGGAACTGGACAAGACAAAGTTAAAATGTGCAAGTTGTACTGAATGGCATATATACGTAAATTAATATTAAAGTATTTATAGTTACATCTCAATTTCAAAGTTCTTAACTATAAGAAAAAAGCAATTTAACGATTTTTTTTGGGTTCATTTAAAGGGAGCGTTCACTTATTTGGGTAATTTGAGGGTAAACTAAATAGCCTATTAGCTATTCATTGGTAATAGTTGCAATTTTTTTTCGTCTTGTTTACTAGAATTCATGCAAAAACAGTAATTTTAATAATGCTGTAGGATAAATGATGATTCCCCCGCTCTGTAGAATAAATGATCTTTAGGATAAATGATCTGTAGAATAAATGATCTGTAGGATAAATGATCTGTAGGATAAATGATCTGTAGGATAAATGATGTTTCCACCGCTCTGTAGAATAAATGATCTGTAGGATAAATGATCTGTAGGATAAATGATGTTTCCCCCGCTCTGTAGAATAAATGATCTGTGGGATAAATGATCTTTAGGATAAATGATCTGTAGAATAAATGATCTGTAGGATAAATGATCTGTAGGATAAATGATCTGTAGGATAAATGATGTTTCCCCCGCTCTGTAGAATAAATGATCTGTAGGATAAATGATGTTTCCCCCGCTCTGTAGGATGAATGATCTGTAGGATAAATGATCTGTAGGATAAATGATGTTTCTCCCGCTCTGTAGCTAGAATAAATGATCTGTAGGATGAATGATCTGTAGGATAAATGATGTTTCCCCCGCTCTGTAGGATAAATGATCTGTAGGATAAATGATCTGTAGGATAAATGATCTTCAGGATAAATGATCTGTAGGATAAATGATGTTTCCCCCGCTCTGTAGGATAAATGATCTGTAGGATAAATGATGTTTCCCCCGCTCTGTAGAATAAATGCGTTGGACAAATGTTTTGCAGAACAAAGATTGAACGACAAAAGACATAGCGCCGTCCATGTTGCTTTCTAAAAGAAACGATTTATTGTAAAAACGATCTTTTAGTAATTTTCAAAGCAGAAAACCATTGAAAACGAAAGTTTTGAAAAAACCTAAAACCATTTTCAAATTTAAAACAAAAATTAGTTTTCCATTTCAAAACGAAAAACTAAAAAAAAGTTTTACTTTTTAACACGAAAAACTGAAAAAATCATTTTCGTTTAAAAATGAAAATCAAAAAAATCCTTTTCCGATTCAAAAAAAGGATCTGAATATAATTTATTTCCGCTTCAAATTTAAAAGCTCAAAAGGTTTTTGTTTCAATACGAAAATCAAACGTTTTTCATTTTGAGATTTAAAATGGGATATATTCCTTCAGAAATTTTTCTTAAATTAAAAGCAAAGAAAGAAACAATTTAACAGCTGCAGGAAATAGACAGTATACATTTTCTACAGTCCTCTCAGAAGTCTCATCATTTGGGGGGAGGGACCGTTCACTTTTTTGGGTAATTTGAGGGTAGAATAATTAGCCTATTAACTATTCACTTGTATTAGTCTTACTTTTCAAGGACAACTGTGGCCGGAGAAAAGGCCGATTTGTCATTCAGAATTCCAGCGCAAAGGTATGATATATTTTTGTATTTACACTATTTGACGCTTTTTGTCATAGTCATGAATTTTTTTAAATGTTCAAAAATTTAATTAATTGTAGTATCTAATAGTCAAATGTAGATATCTTACATTTTTAAAAAAATAACTTATTTTTATAACTTATTTTTCAAAATATTTTAACTTATTTTAAACATTTGACGGTTCGGTACGTTTTCCCTACTTACCCAAGAATCCCCGTGATTTATTGAAGAGTTGGAATTAGGAACCAGTTTGTCTCAGAGAGAAAGTCGTCTTGTATTTTTGCATGTTTATTTGTCAAATTATTTGAACACAAAAAACGTTAACTGCTTGCTAATTCTAAAATCAAAAGTTTTTATATTCTATTATTTTCTTCCGTTTTGGTTTTTAGCCAATTGTTTGGAACAAATTTCAAAACGAGTTAAAAAAAACGAAACCGGCCATTTCTATTAACAACCCTAATTGTTGCACATCTTTAAAATTAGATTTTTACATTTGAAGAAAGAATGACTTGAGGTAATATTTTCTTAATATTTCATTATACCTTCAATAAACTTTTCTCATAGCAAGTTTATGCCATAAAAAAAATATTTAGTTATTTTTAACTCAGTAACTGAACATCCATAATTTGGTCTTATAAAGCATTAGACATTAATTGAAAAAAAATCATTTGCTATTTCTAACTCAGTTACAAAACATCCCTTGTTCAATTAAAAAATATTGTTAGACTTTAAATGACTAATATATTCAGAATAGCATATGATTGATATTCAAGCCAGTCTATTAAATTATATTTTTACCAAATTTTTCATATCATCAAAACATCAACATAAACCTAAAACTCTTAAACATTTGTAAGAAGTTCCACTTTCTACTTGAGAACGCTACAGGGTTTCCATTGTTTTTCCTACGAACAGCATAGAAAATACGAAATTTAAGCAAAACAATTTAATTGGGTAAAAGGTTAAAGTAGATTATTCAGAGTTAAGCTAAGCTTTTCATCAATATCTAAAAAGTAAAAATCTCTGTTTGTCTGTTTGCTTGTTTTTATGTCCGATCATAATTCATGAACCTCTTGACCGATTTGCCTCAAATCTACTATTTTACATGATTGTCATCTTTTATCTCAGTTTGATTTAAAGGTCTCACATTCATAAACAAAAATCTTTGATAATTTTGCCAATTACTTGTTAAAAACCTAACTTAACAACAAGTGTTTACAACGCTAAGATGGATGTAAAAGGCTACAGATAAGTCTAAATGAGTTAGAGCGGTAAGATCAAAGCTTAAGGCGTTGCGACACTTTAAAAGTCGACCCTGTCTTGTGAATGAAAGAAACTTTTAAGGGTTATCTGTTTGGTTAAAAAATTAAACTTACATAGCTTCAATACAAAGTATGACTTTATTTGATGAAATATTTGTCTCTTAATCTAATAGATATCATTACGACCCATGATTTCCCCAAGTAACTTTATGTCCTTTGTATCAATTTAGTAAAATAACGACCCGCTCTGCGATGTTTTCATAAAAAACGTGCATTAAATCTCAAACGACAATAAAATTGTGTACAATTACATTTTCGGAAAATTAAAAGTTTTACTTGATGAGAATGTTCATAAGCCGGCATAAACTGTACGTGTACATCTACACTGTAAATATAAATATGATATACTGTACAAAGAAAGAAACTTCCATTGATGATTTCCAGCACATTTATTGTCTGATTAACAATTAAAAGTCCATCAACTCTTCATTAAATATTTACAAAGCTGGACACTAAAGTATGCTACGCAGTTGGGGAACGGAGACCCAAACAGAAGGTTTATTTTACATGTTTAACATCAAAATACATGAACAATGAAATTCAGAACAGTTTTAGAATGATGTATGCTGTATAGATCTATTCTTTAGGTATGTACATTGTACAATGTACATATGACTTATAAATTAATTTTCTTGTAATGTACAATGTATTATCAAGTTGAAACTAGAACTCAATTCTGAGAAAGGATGGAGGGCATCTTTGCTAAAAGGTGAATTTCATAAATAAATTTAATACATTTTACTTGTGCTCGTCAAAAATATGTTTGTTCAGCACATGGCGGCAATTATATTTCTAGACATTTGAAAAATTAATTTTCATGAAAAAGGGCTATTTTTAGGGCTGGGCAAAGTTCCCTTAACAAAACAGAAGGTTTTGAAAATTAATGAAAGGTCAATTAACTAACAGCTAAAAACCAATAACATAAATAGTCGTTTTGAAGAACTTGAACTGTTGAAAAAAACCAAAATGGATTTGTTTAAAATTAAATTTTTCTGCTTAAAATTGCATGATACATTAAGAAAATAAAAGATCATTTATTGTGTATTTTGGTGTTTTAATATTTTATCTCTCTCACTTAATTGTTGAACTGTTGAATTTTATGCATTTAGATGTTTTTTTTATGCTTTTTTAAAATGTTTCAGTTATTTTGACATAAAATAATTGTAATGGTTCTAACGAGCCGTTAATGGCTGGCACCGTAAACGATTTTGAAATCTCTGCCGTTAATAATATTCAGATTCTTAACAAACAGTAACTTAAAAAGGGAAAATAAAATGTAATAATAAAAGAAATCAAATGTAATAAATAAGAAGTGAAAATTTATGTGAATGCCAACTTTTCACAGTTAATAATAATTTTTCAGAAATATAAAATTATAAATTGGGCTATTTTTGTTGTTCTCAGAGCATATTTGATAAATTAATTCACATTTAAATACTTAGTTTTAATTTATTTTTTGTTATACAGAATTGTTCAGAAAAAAATGGTTTTCTTTTTTTACTAGTTTTCATGAACACTTTATTTAAAAATTTATTTAAAAATCAAACTATGCAAAAAAGAGTTAAAATAACTTTCAAACTATAAGCGTTTGAACAAAATTTTCAATCCAAAAGTTTGTTTGATCCAGAATTTTGACCCTGGGAGTTATGATCTGCATCTTAACAACAGCATTATCACAGACTCTTTTCATCAGGGATGATAATTACTTATGAATTTAAACACAGCATTTTATTTCTTTATTTTATGCAATCTTTATCAATTTAAGAAGAAGTTCACAAAAAATGCCATACATAGATTTTAAATTAAATTAAAGTGACTGTATGTGACAAAGTCAACCAAAGCTAAAACTTTTTTTTAATGTCTTAACTATTTTTTGTCATCAGTACCAAGAATATATCAGAATCATCCTTCTACGCTCACCTAACTAAAAGTAGTAAAGTTCAATCCATAAAAAAATGTGGGATTCAGTGCAGTCACTTGGAACATATTCATGGATCTTTTTGTAATGCGTTCAGGTATATTTATCTAAATAGATAGTAGTTGATGAGAGAGCCTCAATTTCATATTGATTAACACTTTTTTGAACATTCACACCAAAAACTTGTATCATGATCAAAGCACATTTAATGTATGAAAAGTCCGGTAAAACATTACAGTTTATTCAGAATAATTAAGTTTTCAACTAATTTGCATTTTTGGACATTACAACTAAAAGCTTAAATGGAATTAAGTTTTTGCCACAAACTTAAATTTTCTAATCCCTATATCTTTGGACCCCAATGCCATAAACCTTTGATTTTTCAAACTTATATTATTTGAACTAATAGAAATCATAGTTTGAAATATCTAAGGTCTACGACATTAGACATTAGAAAATCAGAGTTTGTTGCAAAAACTCAACTCCTTTTCATTTAATATTATTTGATACAACCATTCTTTTTACTAATAAGACTCCGTTGAGTCAAATCTTAACCAAACATATTCTGAACTTGCTTAGGTATTCCTAGCCCATGTGCACCTTTGAGAGCATAATTAACCTAATTTTATGAACATTTTTAATAAAGTATTTTTTGAAGAGATTCTTAAATATGCGTTCATAAAACGCAGAAGCTCGCTAAATATTTTACCTTAAGAACTGTTTGATTAGAGTAAAAAAAATGAGTCTTCAGAGATCTGAGGAAATCTCTCATTTTTTAAATTTTGTTTCTTGAAAAAATTTTCTCAAGATTTTGCATTGTTGGTTTTGTGCAAAATTTTCTCATTTTTGGTTTATCAACTGCAACCTCTATTCAAAACTCATGTGCACCTGTTTTCATTTACTGCAACCTCTATTCATATCTCATGTGCACCTGTCTTCATTCACTGGAACCTCTATTCATAACTCATGTGTACCAGTTTTCATTCACTGGAAACTCTATTCATAACTCATGTGTACCTGTTTTCATTCACTGGAAACTCTATTCATATCTCATGTGAACCTGTTTTCATTCATTAGAAACTCTATTCAAATCTAATGTGCACCTGTTTTTATTCACTGGAAACTCCATTCACATCTCATGTGCACCTGTTTTTATTCACTGGAAACTCCATTCATATCTTATGTGAACCTGTTTTCATTCAATGGAAACTCCATTCATATCTCATGTGTTCCAGTTTTTATTCACTGGAAACCCCATTCTTATCTCAAGTGCACCTGTTTTCATTCACTGAAAAATCTATTCATAACTCATGTGCACCTGTTTTCATTCACTGGAAACTCTATTCATAACTTGTGTGCACCTGTTTTTATTCACTGGAAACTACATTCATATCGCAAGTGCACCTGTTTTCATTCACTGAAAAATCTATTCATGACTCATGTGCACCTGTTTTCATTCACTGGAACCATTAAAGGGAGTGACCGACAATGTATGGTAGTTGAACTGAGAATGTAGTATTGTGGAGAAATCTTTTAGGATTCATTTGAGACATANGGTTATGAAGATTTTGCTGAGCACAGTGGATGTATTGACATAGATGAGTGTAGAGTTGGAACTAATAACTGTGGTGCAAACTCTAACTGCTGGAATTTCCCAGGAACATTTGTATGTACTTGCAAGGTTGGTTTTACTGGAGACCCTGTAGCAGGGTGTACTGATATTGATGAATGTATTAATCCTAATTGGCATAACTGTAACAACTACCCAGGATATAATGCTGAAACAATTGGAAATAACGGGATAAAATACTTTTACGTCAGCTTGTCAGATATTGGAGATGAGCAGCACCATACTTTCAGATTTGAGGTTGCTATTGAAAATAAAGCTCTATTTTATGTTGCAAATGCAAATTTATCCATTTCTTACATGATAACTTTACGGGCCTTGGCCACAGAGATTAGCAGATGTGAGACTATTAACTGTGTGATCTTGTTCAGCTCTACCTCAATTGCATCCCTATCCAATAGCAAATTTAACCTTTTTTTCATGGATTTGTTTTATGATAAAAAATCAGGAGACACAATAATCAAAGTTTTAGACAACAGCAAAAATACTTTGTGTGTTGCAAAGTATAAAGAACCGAAACCACTGGTCATAAGCAAAGTAGGAGTTAAAAACAATGGAGAAGGTCTAGTAGGGTACTGGAGAAATATGAGAAAGAATTCTATTCAACAAAAGTGTGTAAACACAATTGGGAGTTTTTTCTGTACAGATAATTCAGATGAAATGATTGCCATTGGGTTTGGAGGTCATACAACAAGTGGATCTGTTTATCCAAACCAAATAACTGTTTTTACTAATCAGCGATATACCTGTGTTAACCACAAAATTGGGGATATTCAAGGAAGATATAGTCCAGGAATGGCTGAGCTAGATGGTTGGCTTTATATTTGTGGAGGACACTACTATAATGCTAAAGATCCACTAATTGACTGTAAAAAATTTGATTTAAATGCTGATAATGGAGTCTGGACCAATGCACCAAACTTACCTAGAAAGAGGAGACATTTTGAAATGCTAACTTATCAAACTTCAATTTACATCCTTGGGGGACATGATTACTGGAATGGGGGTTCAGGATGCATAAACACATTGCATGAGTTTAATCATCAAACAAATATATGGACATCTAGAGCAAACCTACCATATCCAAATCATCGTCATTGTTCAGTTGCTGATGTTGAAGAGGATAGAATATGGATGATTGGTGGACATCAATGTAACGTTGGTGATAAAATGCAAGTATACTATTATACAGTCTCTAAGAATGTTTGGGTATTTCATAGCAATCTTATTGGTAATCAAGCTGTGATTGATCCCAGTTGTGGAATCATTATCAAGACCACTGGGGAGAAATGGTTGCTTGTTGTTAAAGGAGGAAGAACAGAAGCAGTGATATATTATGATCTCTCAAACAATAGTGGATGGAAGCAAGCAAGCAATTTGTATGGTAATGGACGTCAAAATTTTATGCGAATGATAACTTTAACCCAGTATAGTGCATTCTTGATGGGTTCATCAACTACAAGATATGGAAACAGTTTAAAGAATATATTTGAATTCAACCAAGAGACAAACAATTTTGAAGATAAATACTTATACCTTCAAAATGAAATGAATGCTGGTTATTGGACAACTGTTAAGAAATCCAACAACTTCAAAGCTCTGCAAGACTGTGTTTCACTAAGAGAATATGCTGCTGTATGCTGGGGAGGTCACACAACATCTGGTTCAGATTACCCAGACACCTGGAGTGTTCTCCTCAGGGATAGGTTAAGGAAAGGAGATCCTCATCTTCCTGCAACTTGTCACAACAAGATTCCACCTTTCTCTCCTGGTAGATTTGCAACTGGTGTTACAGCTGTGGATTACAGGTTAATGATTTGTGGTGGTCTTAACTATGGAGGTCCATATTTGAGCAGTTGCTATTTTCTGGATACTAATGAAAATTCTCCTGCATGGAGTACAATGGCAAGCATGCCTATAACACGGGGTTATTATGAGTTCACTACCTATGGTGATGCTGCATATGCAATTGCAGGTCATAATGGTGGAGACCTTACTCAAGTAGACAGATGGACAGAATCTAAGGGATGGGTTACTGTTGCTTCTTATCCTGTACCAGTACACAGACATTGTGCTGTGTCTGACCCAGGATATGACAGGATATATTCCATGGCAGGAAATTCACGCTCTAATGCTTATTTTTATACAATTTCTTCTAACAAATGGTCATCAATGCCTTCTCTATACTGGTCAGGGAATAACATGGCCTGCGTTATAATCAGACGAAGAGGAACTGGAAATAAGATTATTGTTCTAGTTGGTGACAATCAATCTAGACAACAGTATTTTGATCTCTCTGTTTATGAAGCAAATGGAAGTGGGGGATGGATGACTTTTACAACTCCCCAATACACCTCATCTTACTCTACTATCATATCACTTACACCATATGAAAGTTTTGAGGTATATTTATATTTGAATGTACTTTCTAGAATATGATTAGAAAATATTTACATTTATTCTTTTATTCATTAGATGGGGGGACACAGTAACAGATACTCATTTTCAACAAGAAACTTGTATATGTGGAATCCAATAAATGAGCGCCATGAAGATATTGGTCTAAACCTTGTCCATCCTCACCATAATGGAGATTGCACAGTTATGCCTGCAGATGCTAAAGTTCTGAGAGGATGCATTCTCGGATAGAAGAGAAACATGTTTATTCTACACTTTCATGGAAGCTTATAAGTTCTAAAACCAATGATCTAATAGCAATTAATCTTCTTTTATGACTTGGCCAAGGTTGCTAAAATTTTTATGTTTTCATTTAAAAAACATAAAAAGTTGCTTTGAAATGAGAACATCTTTCTTTTGATTATTGAAAAATGCTATACAACAAAGATGCAGCTTTTTTAAATTAAAGTCTGAAGTTTTTTGACAAACAAAACTAAAATATTATTACCACCAATCTTTAAAACATTCAATTCAAAAATTATCTGTGTTGGTCTTGATTTTGATTTAATTGAGATAAAACTTTTTGATTTTATTGTGACAAGGAGTAAAAGTCAGCTTATCAAAATTTTCTAGTGTCAAACAAGAAAATGAAATGAAATGGCTCACTCTCTGCTTGCACAATGCGCTCGTGGCATGCAATGCATGCAATATCACTACAATATATTTTGAATTGTATTAAATACCTAATTCTTTTACCAGCACGGTCTTTAATGACCCATGAAATTATTTATAATCTTTTTAAAGGAATACTCATAATCAATCATGAATTATTAGCTTTATCATTACAACTTTATGAATTTTGTAGATGTGTTGTTTGTAAAATCATTGCAAAATATTTATATAACTTGTAGAAATTTATAAAAGTTTGGAATATAAAAATATTATTTAAGTAATATCATTTGTATTTTATGATGGTAAAAAGTAAATACTTGATCAGAAACAAACAGAAAAAAAACAAAATTAACTGAATGGACTTAACTTAGAAAGATCAGATACTTAATGGTCCGCTCTTTTAACAAATGTTTTGAAAAAATTCTGAACATTCCTAGCGCCATGGCCATGGTCTTATTCGTTGGATTTTTCAAAGTTACTAAAAGTTGACTCACTATTTCACTTTAGTTTAATTTGTTTATGATCGTCTTTTCTTTCCAATATTATTAATATTTTCTGCAAGACTTAGAATAAAATATATTTTTTATTTTCTTTGTAGCTGTGGTTTGAGCACTAATATTTCTTGTTTTAACAATTATCATTATTTGGTTTAAATTTTTTATATGAATCTAATAAAAATGTCTAATAAAAGAAGTTTAAATAATAATAGAAAAAAACCCTTTTAAACTTTATTTGTGAGATAAAGTTTTTTTTTAATAAAGGAATTGCTTGATTTTTTAGGGCAACGGAACCAGGTTAATTTGTTAATTTTTAGGGGTTATTAATTGAGTAACATATATGAAATACATAAAAGATTTATTTTTAATATTTTGTTGCTGAATTTCAACTAATATATTTGTTGCAATTTAAACCCCAACAACCATTTATTAAAAATTAACTGAGCAGTCGTTAACATTAAGGCATACCCAAACCAAACCAAAAGGTCGGTTATTAGTTAAAAACAAAGGCTGTTAGTTTCATGTGATTTATCTAGCTGTTAACAATCAGTTCCTTTGAGTTATCTAGCTGTTAACAAGTAGATTTTATATCTATTTATGTAATTGTAGTGGGTATTATTAAGTGTGAACAAGTTTTTGCCGGGATTTTTATTTTTTCTAGTTTATTTAACATAAAATTGAAAGTATTTTCACACCGAATGTAGTTAGGTGTTAAAATACTTTTATTTTGATTGAAAACAAACTAGAAAGATTACAAATCAAAGCAAAAACTTTTTCGCGGGCATGATACCCATTTCAATAACATATAATATAGTTTTATTCAGTTTTACTCAAATTATTTAAAAGCAGGTCGATAAAGTTACTTGTAGGGTGATTAAGTAACTTTATCACCCTACAATGAGAAAAATTAGGTATGAAATTGGAAATTTTAATAGCAGGGTGAAAAAGCTCCTTTTCACCCTGTTGTAGGGCGATAAAATCACTTAATCACCCTTCAACGGGAAATATTAGGTGTGATAAATTCCATCAAAATTTAATAAAAAAGTTCAAACATTCACACTGCACACTGCACACTGCACACTCCACACTGCACACTGCACACTGCACACTGCACACTGCACACTGCACACTGCACACTGCACACTGCACACTAATCAATGTCAATTCTCAAGCAATTACGCATTTTTATAAAAAATATGTTTTTTACTGAGTTAAAATAGAAACAAAATACAAAATAAAAAGTTACAGTTATTTTATAATTTAAAAATCATTATAGCATTGGTAAATCAAAAGATTTAATTTGTAAAGCGGGAAAATGGTTGTTAAAAATGTGGGAAATCAAATCAACTTTATATATTCTTATTTAATATAAATAATATAATAAATAAAATGAGAAACGTAAGACTTTAGAATTAATTAATTAACGGTCTAAGTTTAAAACCAATACATCTCAAAAATGCTCATAGACAAAACGCTACCTCATAAAACGCTACACCTACACTCATAAAACCCTACCAAATAAAATGCTAGTAAAGAAAAAAACGCTACTCCTATAATTTTTATATTTGCATGTTTATAAGTTATTTTTCACATTTTTGTTGAATTAACCAACTGCATTTTTAAATTAAGCATAAAAATATCTTAATTTACACATTTATCCATACAAATTTTTAAATTGTTAATCCCCTACAAATGTATATCCATAAAATCTAGAAATTTAAAATACAAAAAGAAATCTTACATTACAGTTGTTAGTGCAATTTACAATTCATTAGCTATAATTAAAAGTTAACACTTAATATTTTGATATTTTGATTGAGTAGCGTTTTATCGGCTATCGTTTTATGAGTGTAGCATTTTATGAGGTAGCGTTTTCTTTATATGTAGCTTTATATGAGTGTCGTGTTTTTGGAGTATGACCCTCAAAAACTGGTAAGTAGGTTTTGTCTCGTAAACGCGACAATGATTCAAATTCAGGATATGTTCCAAAATGGAAAACCTGACATTGTCTTGAAAACGGTCAAGGGTTTTAAGATAAAAGAACTCCTATTATAATATTAATTTCAGACAATAATTTTAAATTGGGAATTGTTGTCCTCGTCATGCTTAATAAAATGTTGGTTACAGTTTTTATTATCGACTTTTGCTCTGAATATGGGCCGGGATCCCAAAAACCCAGTCTTTTAATTTGTGCCCATTTATAACACTCAGTGATAGAAATGGGCCAAGTGTTAGTTTTGGAACTAATGTCCCCTGAATTGAATAGCTTACTTAAATAAAAGTATTACCACATTCATCTGATTACAGGGGCTATTCAAAATGTGGCCTGCCATGTTGGACATTCCAAATAGGCTGAAATTTTTAAGAGTTTTCAATGCATTGTTTCATTTCTGAAATTCATCATATTTTTGAAAGTTTCTGCATTATTTTTTTGCGGTTTTCTGCATCTTTTTTTGCAACAGGGGCAAGTAGGAAAAATTCCTGAAACAACAGTTCAAAGGGTACAATTGTAAATCTTTAACTGATGGGTAGAGAGTTGTTTTATATTTTCTTTTAAAACAATTAATTTTTTGCCTGTAAATTGATATTAATTTTCAAGCTCGTGCTAAACTAGGAAAGGCACACCAGTGCACCACACCCTTTTTTCGTCCGCACCACAAATGACGTCACAACTCAACATCGTTTCTTCTGAGCACACCTTTTTTTGTCCAGGCGTTGCTTCTGTGCTTTCAAATGTATTTTCTATGATCTTATAACACTTTTTTCAAATTTAGGAAATGTCGGGTTATTCAATTAGATTTGATGTCCAGGGGTCCAGAGATTTTTGTATTTCTAGGGGTCCAGAGTTTTTTTTATTTTTAGGATTTTTAATTTTAGCTTTAATTGTTAACAAGCTTTTTTCGACTGACAAGTTTACAAGTAATAAAAAAGAAGGTTTTTTAATTGATAGCTTCTTTTTTCCATTTTTTTGTGAATCCATGCTTAATATAAATCAAAATTAATATCGAAAGTCGTCTTCATTATATTGAAAAAATCGCATATCACAGTACAATAACTGTACCGTCCTTTAAAAACGGCCCATCCAGAAGACTTAACTCAAACTTTGAACCGTCATATTTGAAGATTTTTAAGTCGTCTTTACAGTCTCCCCCTTTGCGGGTAACCCTGAAATCTACAAAGGCGAGACCCTTCGGATAACATTTATGTCACTGGCAGTGACATTTCGCTCGAAAGTGTTGTCACCTGCCATAAACTGTAATAAATTGTTGTAATTAATAATTGTCCATCTTACATTGTTTATTGTTTGTGGCCAAATATATAATTTTATTTCTTTTGATAGTCAGCAACTCTATGGTACAAATGCATTCCTAAAACCCGATACAATGCGAGTTGTTAGTTTTTTTTTCAACATTTGTTTGGATAATTTGAATTTACGTCTAGTGTTCAGTTTCTTTAGGTTATAGCAGTTTCTTTAGGTTATAGCAGTTTCTTTGATAACTTTACCTGGTATTTCCCAAAAGAAAACCCGTAATCTGGGGGATTCTTTTTAAGATTATAATTATTTTCAGTTCTACTTTGTAGGGAAGTTAAAGGAATTTTACTTTACCATGGGTTCTCAAGAACTTTGCCTACAAAACATTCAAAGTGAAGCTAAAGATTTTTTGTTGGCAAAATTGGTCGAGGAAACCCATGGTTAAGTAAAATCTTTAATTTTCCGGAAAAGTAATTGTACACAATTTTATTGTCATTTAAGATGAAAATGCGCGATTTTTATGAAAACTTCGAAGAGTGGGTCGTTTTTTTACTTAATTGTTACAAAGGACATAAAGTTACTTAACGTTCTTCTGTTGCGGAAATCATGGGTCGTAATGTTGGTCAAAATTTGGTAAAAATCTTTTTATCTAACCCAGCTGGTTAATTAGAATATTGTATGAGATTAAGTGACACATATTTTATCCCTTTGTATCGAAGCTCTGTAAGTTAAATTTTTTTTAACAAAACATATAACCCTTAAAAAGTTTCATTCATTCTTAAGACAGGGTCGACTTTGAAGTGTCGCAACGCCTTAAGCTTTGATCTTACCACTCACATTCACTTAGGCTTTTCTTTAGCCCTTTAAATTTTAACACTATAAAGCACTTGTTTTTAAGCTTTGGTTTTTTAAGAAGTAATTGGCAAAATTTTCATCTATTTTTGCTTGAGAGCTTGCAACCTTTAAATCAAAGTGCAAACTTTCCTCAATGGTACTGTTGTAAATCTGACATAACCCCATCTTAGGGTCACATGACATACCCCTCATCTTAGGGTCACATGAAATACCCCTCATCTTAGGGTCTCATGACATACCCCTCATCTTAGGGTCACATGACATACCCCTCATCTTAGGGTCGCATGAAATAACGGTGACAAAAATTCAAAAAAAATCATACACTATTTTAATCAAACTTAACAGTGGAAACAAAGTATGAAGATACTTATGTTAAAAAAATTGAAGAAATATATATTTTGTGCAACCACTGCGAACTAACCAAAGGAGAATGTCAATTTCAATTGACATTACTGTCACAGCTTTGTGACTCCATTGCTCCTCTAGCTCTGATTTTACGCACAAGTGTAAGAAAAATTAATTTATTCGGTTGGTTACATATTATAAATTCAAAACATTTTTGTTCTTTTCAATATCTCTTCAATAAGAGAAGTTATGCTAAAAACATATAAGTTATCAATCTTACTTGCATTTTACTTTAGTTTGACGTGCAACATTGTTCATTTCAATGTGGATCTGTAAGTCACGTCAGAAACGTGAACCTTAGTTTTATCATAATTACGCACACCAAACAAATTATTATAAACGCGCGCACTTAACTCTACATAGTTTTAGCATGGGAAAAGTTTTGACAATTTAGGGGTATTTATACTCACTCCCCCCCCCTTCTCACAACCAAATAAGTCTAAAATACAAATCCTAAATCTTGAATAGGAGATTTAAAGATTGGTCTGATTCCAAGATTTATTATATGTACAAGAAATCCCAAATATATCAAACAGAAACCCTAGCTTTAGATAGAAATATATATATTCGTATTTGGGATTGGAAACTTGACAGCTTTAAAAGATCTGATTACGTACAAACTACATTTTACAATTTATGAAATACAATGTACAATTTACAAATTAAAAATTACAATTTACAATTTATAAATTACAATTTACAATTTACAAATTACAAATTATAATTTACAAATTACAAATTACAAATTATAATTTACAAATTACAAATTACAAATTATAATTTACAATTTACAAATTTCAAATTTCAAATTACAAATTACAATTTACAATTTACAATTTACAGTTTACGATTAACAATTTACAAAGTACAAATTGCAAAATTACAAATAGGCATAGATACATAAATAGATTTATAGATAAATAGATAAAGATACATAAATAGATATAGATAAATAAATACTAAGAAATGAAACTTAACAAAAAATATTCTAGAAAATGCAACAGTTCAAAAATAAAAATCCTCCTAAATTTAAAAATGATTAAAAATATTTTAAAATGTTCTGTTTAGTCCCGAAAATTACAAATCAATTGAAAATTATTATGATTCATATTATGATGTGGGACACCCTGCTTATTTTTTACTCCTTCTGTTAATTGTTTAAATATTTGTTTACAAAACAAACATGTCTAGTTGTTTATAAAGGATTGGTTACTGATAGAACCAAGTGTATCTACTTTCCTGCTTTTACATAATATACATATATATATATATTTATACATACACATTCTGAGATAGTTACAAAAAATACAAAACCATACATGAAACGGTCCAGAAAGTCTATTATTATTGTAATTATATGTATAATATCTAAAATGAAAACAGAAGACAGTTTTCTGTAAAACTGTAAAAGATGTGTTAAATCTCAAGAAAAAAGATAAAGATTTCATTTTCCCCTCTACCCTAATCAAATCTATCTGTGAGAACTGAAAGCTGGCCTGAGCTTGAATTTCTATTGAAATTCTAAAAATCAAATCTGTCAATTAGCCAACCTGGAATGGAATTGATGTTCACAGGAGTAGAAAGAAGGGACAGAGAAAAAATAAGTTTAGAGTGAAATTAAGCCGAAAAAAGTGTAAAACCACAATTTTGTTGTATTGTTTCCGTACTGCAGGTGTACTTCACACATTTGTGTTATTTAACCTTTTGGGCCCTGGATCATCTTTTTAGAGAAAAACGTCTTGAAAATTATTTAATTTTCTCTAAATCAATATTCTGACAACCTTTCATGCTTTCCAGAATTCATTTTAGCATTAGCTTTATTTCAAATTCTCGAGTTCATTTCAGTATAAAAAAAGAAGAACTTGTAACGGATATGTCCAGGGATCATACTGTATTAGTGTGATGTACTGCGTATAATTTGTGAACATTTACTTGAATTTTTCACTTTGAACTCCTTTTCAGGCTTAGATTTATCTACACATGAAAGTCTTTTTAATCCTTTAAGTACACAGAATTCTTATATGACCTCTTTGATTTTTACAAGCTAATAATCCAGCTTTGCATGAAAACTTTCTTTCTGTTTGAAAGTCAACTCCCTCAATCAATTCAGAATTTTAAACCTGTATTGTGCCGTTTAAACAAACCCATTTCACTAAAGTAATGATTTAATAATCGTCTAGTAAAACTTTTGCTTTGTAACAACATTAAACACACTTTTTGTTATAATGTCGTCTTCCTATTTCATCGTTTTCTGGTTCACACTGTATGAACTAGGTTTTCTAAACCTCCGGTTCTTACAGATTCTGAAAATAGAGAATTTCCGCAACCAACAAGCAGATTTTTAGAAATCTCCTTGTGAGAAAAGTTTTGTTGGTGTTAAGTTTAGACTTGAGAAAAGCGTTTGACTCTGTGGTTTTCTGGAGATATTTAGGCAATCCAAAATGTTTTGAGCTTTTCAGCTGAAATATCATCATTTTATGATACATTTATCAATGTTGAATTAACAAATCAGAAGAAAACAACCATTACAGGGTATAAGCCTGAAATGCTAAATATTAAAGAACACATTTTAGTTTTCTCCACTATTCGTTTATACAGGCTGACATGTAAAAGGTTCAGATAGGATAAATTAATGTTTTAATCTTACTCTTCAATTAATTTATGGGGATTTTGTTTTCATAAAATATCCACCAATAAAAAAAAAAAAATATCACATAAAGTTTCGTTTAAAATGAGAAATAAAGGACGACTTTTTACTTAGAAGTCTTTTAAAGTTGAACACAAAAGGTTTGAGGCATGAATTATGGGAGGATTTTCAAAAGGCGGACTAAAGAAATACATTGGTGAAAAGTAGTACATGAAACGTCAACAGGGTAAATATATACTGGATTTATGGAAAAGACGATATTAGTTACTATCTTTGTCTACTCGAGAAAATACGTCGAATTTGCGCTTTCTTTAATTAGCAAAGTATTTGCATAAACTGTTGACACTTGTTAATTGTGACATAAGAATACAGCTGTACTCAAACTATAAAAATTCTACGTTACCATCTATTGTAATTGATAATCTATTTGGGGACATATTTCACACGCCCCTATCTCAACTCTAGGGGCAAAATCATAGGGCGTGGGGGGTGGAACTCCCCTCCACCCCCAATCTATATTAGACAAAAATTGCCTAATCGGGAAAAATTTGCAAATATGTAATGAGAAAATTCTCAATTTTCAGTTCTGGTCTAGTTTTTTAGAAAAAGTTGTTTTACAATGGCTCCTCAGTTTCCAACTAACAGCGTATATTTATAACTTTAGAATAAACCAAGAAGAAAGGAACAACAGGATATTTAAAGAACCTTTCCTTAAAAATTAGTCTAGAACTGAAAATTGCGAATTTTCTTATTACAATTTTGCAAATTTTCTGTGATTTTGTGATGCAATCTTTGTAAAATTCTAGAATTTTATAGAAATATTTTATAGAAGAATTTTATTGAATATTTATTCACACTCAATAATTTAAAATTTTGATTCATATACCATATCACAAATATATATCTATATGTGATTTTTGGTATAATTTTGACACAGTTTAATATCAATTTCTCGAGACTGGGACCTAAGATAAGAGGACAGTGCTGGGCTGGGCAAAGTTCCGTTAATGTAACGGAGGTTTTTGAAAACGAACGGAAGAGTCTATTTATAAAAGGCAACAACAGTTAATTTTTAAAGTGTTAACAAAACCGATTAGCCGTATTTGAAAAAATGTTAACGGTTGAAAACGAAAACAGAACTAATGGATTTGAAAACTTTCGTTTTTTCTGCTAAAATTGCATGAAACTTGAAAAAATATATTTTTCATGTATTTTTATTTTTTTGAATGTCATCTTCAGTCCCCCCTCCTTATTTATATGATGAAACTTTACAAGGTTTTTTTTTGCCTTTTAGTGCCGTGAATCCAATTTATTAAACCGGTAACTATTTTTTCATGGAAATTTTGGAGTTTTGACAAACTGCTAACGGCGGAATATCTTCCACCAACGCCATTAATAGAATTGAGATCGTTAACCAACTTAGAAAAATACTGTTATCGAAACAAACATTCCGTTCTTACCTTAAAGTTAGAAAAGTTAGAACATGCCTATCCCTAAATATACTCTACGCATAATATGAAATAGAATAATTGATTTTTCCCCGGCCCTGGGTTAAGTTCTTTGTTAAATTTGTGTATGGTTACGGGGTATAGTAACGTAAGAAAGGAAATTCCAATATTTGTATTATAGAGTTCATTCTGGTTTAAACCTCTACGAACAGTAGTGTAGAAATAGTTGTTCACAGCTTTTATTTAGGTTTGATTATTAAAAAAAATATTTACAATATTTAAAAATTTTTACAACATTTCAATATTTACAACATCAACACCCTAATTAGCTAGATATTACAACATATTACAGGCAAACATGAAAAAAGATATCCACCTACATTTGAATTCTAAAACTCTCAATATTGGCAATTAAAGCTTGTGGATTTATATATACCAAAAATTATTCATAATGAAACTAGTTTATGTTAAAAATCGGATTTAAAATGAATTAGAAGTCATTTCTTATGCAGGACTGCTTTGTAGTGCAAACTTTTTCCTTATGTGTAAGTTGATGATTTTTAAAATGTTCAGCTTAATATTTGTAAATTTACATGAAATTAGAGAAGTAACGCTGGAAAACTTTTTTAATCTACACCATTTATCAAATCGTGCATTAACAATCAATCGATCAAACAGATTTATTTCTAGGAGTTTTATCTAATTTCGCAAAACTGAATTCAAAAATGTTGAAAAATATTTTTCTCAAAGAACTGCGTAGTAAGATTTTGACTCCACTAGAGACCACCGGAGGGATTTCATTTTTACTTGAGGGATTTGAAAAAAGCTATTTACAAATTAAAACTTGACGCAGGGTGAATTACATTCCTCTGAAGGGATACAGATGTATATCCATGTGGTTCATAAACCATCAGGAATTTTAAACCCCTAGGAAGGAAAATGAAATCCCGCCGCGGTGGTCCCCAGTGACGTCAAAATTTTACAACGAAATATTTATATTTTTAGAATTATTTAGCGGCAAAATTAGCTCCCACAACCTGCCCCCGCCACCACCGGACTCAGCAATTTACAACAATATGTGGGAAAAAGGAGAATCAGGTCGGATCTTGGTCAGATCTTGGTCTGATCTTGGTCAGATCTTGGTCTGATCTTGGTCTGATCTAAGTCTGATCTTGGTCTGATCTTGGTCAGATCTTGGTCTGATCTTGGTCTGATCTTGGTCAGATAATAGCAAAAGACCATTTATCAATAGGCTGGTGTGTCTGATTCAAAATAGTTCTCTTTAAAACTTTGTCAAATCAATAATAAACAAGAAACGACGATTTCTTCCACATTATTAATAATATGAAGGTTTAAAGAACCCGTTGTGAATTAGGCATGCCCGTCTTTAAATGGAGAGTGTTACTTGAAATTGTAAATAAAGTTTGAATTAT
Organism: Eurytemora carolleeae; assembly: GCF_000591075.1. NCBI lineage: Eukaryota > Metazoa > Arthropoda > Copepoda > Calanoida > Temoridae > Eurytemora > Eurytemora carolleeae. The sequence goes on from NW_019397119.1 coordinate 82,136, forward strand.
ATAATTTTGTTCAATATTAAATCCATTGTACAGGTCTGCAACATATTTACGTTTATTATTTTTTTATATCATGCTGTTCTCTTTAGTTTTTAAAGATTCAGAATTTAGATATGGAAAAGTAAGATATCATTTAAACATTTTTTTCATTATCTTTTTGATAATAAAGATATTTAAAGTAGTCGAAGAACAAAATAAAGAAATATTTTTCAAATTTATTTTCAATAAGACAAAAAAATAAAATTCAATAAAAGGGAGAAACAGTTTGGAAACCATTTTGCGTGTAATAAAATAAATGTTGTTTTTTATTATTTTCAGCAAAATAAAACAACTTTAAAATTGTTTGTTTGTCTGTCTGTTTAAAATCAAACATTTTTGCCTCAAACAAATCCTGTTTCCATTAAATTTTTTTTAAATCCGCTAATTTTCTTTTTTTTTAAATCCACGAATTTTCTTTTTTATAAAATCAATGAATTTTTGTTTGTACTTGTTTAACAATGTATACAAAGCGAACATGTCCATAATTAAGATAAAAGATGGGGGCGAAGCGGCCTAAAAGTTTGGTTCTTTAGATATTAATACAAGACAGAAGTGCCGTGAATTTTTTTTTGAATTGATTTAACATTTGATAAAAACAAGTTTGCCAATAATAAAGTAAAGAGCAGGAAAAGTGTACTTTTCAGGAGATTGTTCACCGAGAGATGGGCATCGAGTTTTGGACGAATACAATTTTTGAGAACGAACGATTTTTTTGTGAATGATGGTGTGGTTAAAAAACGGACGATAGACAAACAACTTGGATCGTTCAGAGTAATAAAAAACGACCGTTTTTTAAAAGCAAACAAAAAACAAAAACGAATGATATAAATTGTTAGAAAGAACTTAAAAAGACGATCGTTTTTACTGAACAATATATTTAACTAAACGAACGAAATACACATTTTTTAATCGATTGAAAAAATGAATCATAAACGAACGATGAATGAACTAAATGAAAAAAGCCGAACGTGCCCATCTCTATTTTCACCTTAATATTCAAATTACTGGATTTAAGAACACAATCTTGTTATACTCACAATTTACACACTTTTTGAGCCAAATAGTCAGAATTACTACTGCAAAAAAACGGGTTTCATGTAAATTTTGTGGATTTTATAAATATTGTTTATATACATTGGATTGTACAATACGATAGTACAATTGGTTGTACAGTTGTAGCTATTAGCCGTTGTTTTACAAGATGCCATTTTTCTTTGTAACTTATAAAATTTCTAATTTTGTGGGATAAATATACAAACTACATATATATATACTATTGTAAAAAATAAAAGTATAATCCCTGATAACATTTTCATTTTGTAGATGATGTTGAAAAGTTTGGTCCTGGGTGGGATAGAGATCCTAATCATCTTAATACTCATCTTCAGGTTAGTAAAGGGACTCTTCGCGACAATTGTTCAAGGGAGGACAGGGAAAAATAAAATTGGAAGACATTAAAAAATTAAAAGCGAACGGACGCGAAAAAGAATGTTTGTAAAAACACATCTTTGAAGTATTAATGGTCTGCAACCTTAGATTTCAACCATAAAATGAAAGGATTAGAAAGCTAATTCATGATGGCAACGTAGAATGTGTACACTCTCAGTACAGCTGTATTCTTACGTCACAAGTGTCAACAGTTTTATGTGCCAGACAAAATTATTAAAGTAGTGATAATTTTAGAAAAAAGTGCTTCTCTTACAGTAAAATATGTGCAATTTTGTGTTCTTTATTTTCTGTTAATACACTTTTTTATTTAATCTTGAAAAACATGTCAACTAATGGGAGAACACTTCGCTTTCCTTTTTATATTCGACACTTGTGACGTCGTGTATAATTGGTTAATTTCTCTGTTGCTACCTATTGTGCTTGATAATCTATTTGATGCTGAGTAATAAAGCTGAATACATTGATAATAATGATACTAAATATGTTTTAGATTATGTGGGATGATGTATATGGTGAACCCGAGGGCTTGAAATCCTTAGATTGTACATGGAAATGTTCGAAATCATGCTTCACGGTGAGAGATTAATTTTTTACTTTATGCTACAATCAGTTTAAAGTGGAATTCCCAGTTTAAAGTGGAATTACACAGTTTAAAGTGGAATTACTCAGTTTAAAATGGAATTAGCCAGTTTGAAGCGGAATTACCCAGTTTAAAGTGGAATTACCCAGTTTAAAGTGGAATTAACCAGTTTGAAGTGGAATTACCCAGTTTAAAGTGGAATTACTAAGTTTAAAGTGGAATTAATTAGTTTAAAGTGGGATTAACCAGTTTAAAGTGAAATTAACCAGTTTAAAGTGAAATTAACCAGTTTAAAGTGGAATTACCCAGTTTGATGTGAAATTACCCAGTTTAAAGTGGAATCATCCAGTTTGAAGTAGAATTACCCTGTTTAAAGTGGTATTAACCAGTTTAAGGTGGCATTAACCAGTTTAAAGTAGAATTAATTGTTGTAAAGTGGAATCATCCAGTTTGAAGTAGAATTACCCTGTTTAAAGTGGTATTAACCAGTTTAAGGTGGCATTAACCAGTTTAAAGTAGAATTAATTGTTGTAAAGTGGAATTATCCAGTTTTAAGTGGAAATAACCAGTTTTAAGTGGAATTAACCATTTTAAAGTGGAATTAACCATTGTAAAGTGGATTAAATATCAATAAGAAGCGTAGTTACAGATTTAGTTATTTGACTTAGTTATGATTGATAAATGTATCATTGTCGATTCGGGTTAATTTTAAATACCTGGCTAAATTTCAACCAGCTACAGGGTGTCCCACGAAACATGACAGTATGCAGGACGACTTGAATGTCGTCTTGATTTTTGATATAATATGCTGCGTTTATTTGTCAACCTAATTTTAGAAGTAAATTTCTAGAGATAATAATCACAAAATTTCCCTTGTCCTGCCATTTCCAAAATGTGGTCTGCCTTTTTTGTGCTTTCAATATTGCCCGAGATATGAAGAATTTCGTTCAGATTTCGACAATTTTGCTTTTATTTAACAAAATTGAAATCTGAACCAAACTCTTTATATCTCAGGTAATATTGAAAGCAAAAAAAACGCAGACCACTTTTTGGAAATGCCAGGGCTAGGAGAATTATGTGATAAATGTTTCAAGAATCATACATGTTAAAGTAGATAGAAGACTAAATGTCACAAATACCAAAGACGACTTTCAAGTCGTCTTCCTATTGTCATGTTTCGTGGGACACCCTGTATAAATTAGGCTATACAAACATTACAAATACCTGGCTTAATTTCAAACAGCTAAATCAGGCTATACAAACCTTATAAATACCTGGCTTTATTTCAGCCAGATAAATCAGGCTATACAAGCATTACAAATACTTGGCTTGATTGCAGCCAGATAAATCAGGCTATACAAACATTACAAATACCTGACTTAATTTCAACCAGATAAATCAGGCTTTCCAAACATTACAAATACCTGGCTAAATTTCAACCAGCTAAATCAAGCTATACAAACATTACAAATATAGACTATCTATTCGTGGTAAATATCATTAAAATGTTTGGAGAACGTTTTTAGAGTATAAAGTTGCTGTACGTGAATTTCAAGTGAATTTCTTTTGCATTGAGGTTACTCTGTATAGTCTGTACACAGAGTACAGGCCGCGTTTTAGAGAAATTCAGGTTTCGACATGTGTAAACAGAGAGATCTTTCTACTCGATAAACAGTTAAAGGTTTCAAAAATACCTTTTTGCATTGTGGAACAGTCGAAATTAATCGATTATAGTACCTTAGATTACTGTCCTAGAGAACGTTTTTTGGACATAAAATCAATGAATNACCCTAATATTGTCAGCGTTTTGGAAAGATTAAAAAATGACAGACTAAGGTATATTTATATTTGTGTTTATAACCTGAACAATATCTATATAATAAAGTTTTTCGCTTTTATATACATATATATTTATATGTTAGATATTGCTGGCCATATTTCTTTTGAGGGAACCTGTGGGTACCGTCAAGGATTTAATGCAAGGAAAGTTATTTCAGAAGTGTACGCATGTTTTGCACTGCAGTGTACTGTCACTGGGCGGTAATGTAAACACAAGACGGATATCGAAGCCTGACATGGGATCCATCTTTCACATAAATAATCAATGAAATATTCTGGTCATAAGAAACTATTATGTGAATTATCAAAATTATCAAAATTCAATGCTTTTAACCTCAACCTCCTCGGATACTTAACGAACACTGAGGCATCTATTCTTGTTTACAAATTCCGCCCGGAGAGAACTGGTTTCAATATGTACGCAGAGTATACGCAACTGTAATTAACTTTCCTTGCATTACATTCTTGGGTACCGTTGGGTTAACATTGGCTAAAAAAAAGATTTTTAAAATCAAAATATTCTTTTTTAAATCCTCGGGCAACGTCGGGAAAGTTAGCTAGTTACCATTAAAATCCATTAAATCTTACAGACCCCTAAAACTGTGAAAGGAAGACGACTTTTAAGCATTATAAAGTGCAATGAACCATCATGAAACACAGAAATTTTGCTTTGCAGACAGACCAATTTTACTTAATTGGGTGATTTTCAAGATACCAGGATAAAACTATTTAATCTAATCCAACATAAGTTAAAAATACCATTGGTTCAGCGTCTTCTTTATATAATTTTAATATATAATTACACAGTTTTATCTGAAATTAACTTGTTTAGATTGAAAATACCATTAGTTCAGCGTCTTCTTTATATAATTACACAGTTTTATCTGAAATTAACTTGTTTAGATTGAAAATACCATTGGTTCAGCGTGTTCTTTATATAATTACACAGCTTTATATTTAATTAACTTGTTTAGATTGAAAATACCATTGGTTCAGCGTCTTCTTTATATAATTACACAGTTTTATATTTAATTAACTTGTTTAGATTGAAAATGCTTAAGAAGTAAATATGTATTATCAGACCTTAAGTCTAATTAAATGATACCTGGCGGGGTTTGAAGTGTGTATTGATAAAAACTTGTTTGTGAAAATCCTGTAAACACCGTGCGTATTTTTACGTATAGGCTCAAGGTTAACACTACGCCTTAAAAACTAACTTTGAAATCTTGAAAAGAGGATATAATCAGTTGTAGCCAACCCTTAAGCAGCTCCGGAGTTCCAAACCAACTCTGTACCATCAAAAAGGGGATTTTATTGATACTCTGAAATCAGTTATCCAAATCCCGGATTCTATTTTATAATGAGCTTCTAGCAGCTCCCTACAGAAGCAGCCGCCTTCAACAGTTCTGCACCAGAGAAGCTCAGGGTTCTAGGATTCATCTATACCAGCTGTTTAGCAGCTCTCCTACAGAAGCAGCCTTCTACAGTTCTGCTCCGGACTGCTCTTGGTTCTAGAGATTCATCAATACCAGCAGTTGAGAAGCTCCCTAAATCCCCCTACAGCAACTAACTCCACAGTCATAACGCTCCCATATATTCCATAAAAAATACAAACATATAAATACATTTTAACTATTCATAAAAGCACAAATATCAATTCTTAAAGAAACGTTACATTCGTTTGTGATTTTTACAAAAAAGGAGTTTTAGTTTATGTGAACACCCAAAAGAGTTCCCATATACAGAGATAATTGATTCCAACCATGATCTAACATTCTTTGTTAAAAATACGTACTTTGAACTCTGTTACAGTATGTAATGTATAACATACAAAAAATTTATATTTGCATGATAAAACGTAAATATTTGCAATGCAAACTTTATATTTTAATCATAAACATATTGTTTATTGCTAGTATTGCTTGCAATAATCGATATTAATTTTATATTTCAATCTATACCTAAATAATAAAGCTCTTTGCTGATATATATAATTATATATCTGTTAGCTACAGTTGGTCGCAAGGATGGACCAAATTTGCATAATTTTTTAAGGGAACCCATGGGTATCCCTGGGGTATCGTAGGCAAAAAGATGGAAAAAAAATAATATTTTTAATACCACGGGCAACTTCGGTCGCTTCAGCTGGTGGTAATTTTACTCCCTGGTAAATTAAACATAGTTAAATAGATAGATAGTTAGATAGACAGATATAAGATATTAAAGAAAAGTGGTTCAAATATTGACTACATAGCTAGTTTAACCCTCCTCCCTATTTAGATGGATAGAAAGATAAATAAATATATATATATATAAATATATATATATATATATATATATACACATCTATATATATATATAAATAGATAGATAGATAGATAGATAGATAGAAGATAAAAAAAGAAGTGGTTCAAATTTGTCTAAGTATCTAGTTCAACTTTCCTCCCTATTGTTCAAATCTGATCTGAAAACTTTAGCATGCGGATATTGAGATCAATACTTCACCTTATTTAAAACATCCGAGAAAGTGTCTAAATTCTATCAGAGTTTCGTTTGCATAAATCGAACAGCCAATCCGAAGTTGGGAAATGTTGTCCACATTTAATGGGTGAACACTCATTGGTTGGAAACTGCAGGAAAGGAGAGAAAAGAGCGGATTAAGAAGGAAATTCCAAGTCTCCACATTGCTTATTCAGATTAAGTGATTGGGATTAAGGTTATCTAATACTAAAGTCTGAGCTGAAAACTTTAGAAATGGGGATTAAATCGAGATTAATGGTTGATTTTCTCTTTGAGCTGGGATAGGAGCTAATCCAGAACAGCCAATTAGAGAACCCGGGAAATATTTTATTTTGCGCGCCATTTAATCAGTAAACACTTATATTGGTCGGAAACTGGCATTTAGATTATTTAGACATTTAGACTGGTATTTAGATTAAGACATATGGATTAAGGGTATCTAATTCGAAAGTTTTCTGCTCTGGTTATATTTATTTCTGACGAGAAAGTAAATAACAACAAACAATAAACATGGTAAACAAACAAAGGTCCAGACCAAGAGTAAACAAACCTCAAGATTAAACATACATAAGGAAACATTATTTACAAATAGTATTTTAACCATTAATGTACATTGTACAGTGGGAACCAGAAAATATCAGAATTCTTGTTTTTTTATCAGCCCAATCGGTTCAGCCGTTTGGCCGGCTATACGCAACATATTTATGAATGTCTTGTCTTATTAAAGATAGACAACAAAATTTAATAGTCATATCAACTAAATTAAATAACTTTAGGTAGTCTTCAAAGTATCATCCTTGGTGGGTAACCCTGTTTATAAAAACGTTTCTTATATTTAAAGACAGAAGTTAATACCTAATAGAAACTTAAAATTTAGTAAATTAATTTCTGATATGCACTTGATTAAAACAAACTTGTTTTATATTTTATCTCACGGGCAGCCAAAGTACATTTGAATTTCAGAGCCGGGTCAACCTCTCCGGTCCCAGTTTGTACTGTATCGCCCGGCCATCGGGTAAATAAAGCAGACACTCAAAAGGACTAGCTGGTGCAACAAGGTTGACGCGGTCAGACTTTAGGTTGAATTTACTTTTAACTAAAGGGTCAGAGGCGCTTGATCTGGAATAAAATGCATATTTTGAACACTTTTGCATACTCAAAAGAATTTAAAAAAAAAGTGTCTTGTGAGTTGTGTTTCAGTCACAAAAAGAATTTATTTATTTTGTTTTAATGGATTTGTATATTTGGAAGGTTAGTGCATTAACATGTACTAACTACGCTTTAAATGTTTTATAAGTGCATTTACAGAATGCTTATTAATCAAATAATGAATAAATTATTTGTTTAAAATAGCTTTTTCTATTTTTCCATCACGTTGAATTAATGCAGCTGGTGGCAATTTGCAAGGGTATGAACCTAGATACATTATAATCATGGATGCAAACAGAAAAAAAAATCTAGGGGGGGGGGGCAAATATG